>NC_046657.1:2141663-2156536 GCF_010883055.1 Belonocnema kinseyi
ATTTTTTTTTTTTTGAATAATGAAGTCGGAATATGTATAAAATTTTGCGAGTTTATCATTTTTTTTTTTCTTCAGTTTTTAAGGATTCAATTAATTTATTTCATCGTGGAAGCGTTAAAAATTTATATTACAAGATGTTCTTAAATGTATAAGCACCATCGATTAATTAAATAATAAAGTAATACTGAAAACATAACAATTCATTTCTTTAGGGTGGCCGTTTTAATCGATGAAATAATTTTTTTTTTTCACGGTCAATGAAATTCAAAAAATGAAACACTAAAGCTGAAAAATTTTCCAATTGAGGTAATGAAAACTGAGCTGCAAATGAAAGCCCTTAAAGTAGAACTGTTAAATTGTCAATTAAAAAAGAAAAAAAGACATATTTTCATCTTAATTGTTTAATTTTGAACAAAAAATATACATTCAAATTTTCAGATCAAGGAATTAGTTTTCAACCAAACAGATTAATTTCCAACTAAAATAATGAATCTTCAACGTGAATAGTTAAATTTTATAACAAAAAAAAAATGAATTTTCAACCAAAAAAATTAATTTCTACAATAAAAGGCGAATTTTTCACAAAATATATAAGTTTTCAAACAACTAGTTTAAATTATAAATAACAAATATCCACTTTCAACCAAATAGTTGAATTTTCACCTTACAAAAATGCTATTTCAACCAAAAGTAGAATGGTTAAATTTTATGTTAAAAAATCTCATTCTTAACACAACAAACAAAAACAACAAAAACGGATTATCAGCAAAATATTAAAATTTTTGACTGGAATAGTTAAATTTATAATTTTAAAAAAAATTGATTTTCAACTAAGTAGTTATATTTTTAACAAATGAATTTTAAATCCTCAAGCAAGAAAAATAAATGTTGAATTTTTAACCAAAGAAAGATGAATTCGCACCGAAAAATATTTTTTTTTAAAACTTATATTAAAAATCAGAAATATTTTTTCTTTAAAATAATGCTTCTACTATAAAAACTACTTTGAAGTATTTTCTTTATTCTTAAATTTGGAAGAGAGAAATTTCAAATTGTGACAAATTCTGACTTTTATAATTGTTTGAAAAAATTCAACCAAATTGTTGAATTTTCAAGCAAAAAAGATTAATAGTCTGCATTTTTAAACCATAAAAGTTCAATTTTTAAACAAAAAATTAAGTAGATGAATTTCTATTCAGAAAAATGAATTTTCAATTCAAAACAACAATAAGAAGGAATTTTCAACAAAAAAGTATAATTTTCTACCAAATAGTTTAATTTTATACGAATTTTTTTAATTTTCAAACAAATAGTTTAACCCTTAACCAAAATAAATAAATCTTCAACTAAGAGGTTGCATTTTCAACCAAAAAGAGATGAAATTTCCACAAAAAAAATGAATTTTCTACAAAGAAAATTTTTTCAGCCAAGAATGAAAAATAATGTTGACCAAATTATTGAATTTTCAATAAAATTTTAATTAAAAATAAAAAACAGTTAGATTTCACCAAAAAGTATATATTTTCAACCTGATTTAGACAAAAAAATTGATTTTCTATCAAAAAAGACAAATTTTCAACAAAAAAACATTTTTTTTTAACCAAAATGTTGGATTTTAAAACCATAAATGGAGTAGATAAATTTTCATTGAGAATGACTTTTCAATCAAAATCCAAACAAATTTTCTACGAAACAGTCTAATTTTATACCAATTTGTTGAATTTTCAAGCTAAAAGCTTAAAATTAAAAAAAAACGAGAACATAAAATAACAAGAAAAAAGTTTATTTACAATTAATCAGTTGACTTTTTTTTAACAAAATATTTGAATCTTCAGTTTAAAACAACTTTTCACAATGAAAAGAATTTTAAATTAAATTTTTTAACAAAAAAAAATAAATAAATAAATAAACGAACTCTCAACTAAATTTATGAATCTTCAACGAAAAAAAATGAAATTTATAAAAATTCGTTCACCTTTCAACCAAGGAGTGGAATTATTAATGAATCATTTTTTTGGCTTAAAATTCTACTTTTTGATTACAAATTCTACTATTTAGTTAATGATTAAACTTTTTTGTTGAAAATTAAAATCTTTTGTTAAAAAGTAATTGATTTTGGTCAAAAATTCATATTTTTTGGTCGAAAATTTGTACGTTTGTAGAAAATTCATTTTTTTTGTTGAAAATGTGTCTTTTGGTAGAAAAATCTTTTTTTAGTTTTTAAAAATTCACCTTTTATGCTTGAGAATTAATCATTTTTATTGAAGTCTATTATTACATTTTTGGTGTTTAGTTTAAAATTCTACAAATTGATTGAAAGTTTAATTATTTTACTGAAAATTAAACTATTTTCTTAAAAAGTCACCTCTTTTTTTTAAATTAATTTCTTGGTTGAAAATTAGTTCTTTTTAATTAAAAAAAAAGTATTATATTTCTGTTTCAGAATCAATCTGAATTCAAATATTTTCGACGAAATAAATTTCCGGGGTTTTCCCGGCTCGCAAAAATTTTTCACGGTCAATGAAATTTAAAAAATGGAACACTAAAGCTAAAAAAATTTCCACTTGAATTAATCAAAACTGAGCTGCAAATGAAAGCACAAAAAGTGCATCCATGATCTAAATTAAAAAAACAATCAATGAACTTTAAATTTGGTTTAAAAATCCTTGGAAAGCATCAAATTTTAATTCTCAATTCTTGAAAAATCTGGAAGTTGTTTTAAATTAAAAATTATTTTCGAAATTTTTTCCGAACTTCTAAATAGCTGTCAAAATAAATTTAATTTATTCTACAATTTTCAGAAAATCCTGCAAATTTTAGAAAATTTCTTTACAATTTGGATCTATAAATAACAATTCAACATTTATTATTTGTAGGCGAAATTTGAGTAATTTTTAGATATATAAGAATTGTGAAAGGCTTCAAAAGAATAAAAACACTTTTTTAAGATTCCAAGGAAAATTAAAAATAATTTTTCATTTTGAAAAATAATTTTAAGAGAATATTTAAAAAGTTTTTCGAAGATTTTAAGAAAATTTTTAAATCCCAATAAGTCCCAATTACATTTGAGTTTGAATAATTTTATAAAAAAGGGCAAAATATTTATTGTAAAATACTCTTTTCTACTATTTTCGGGTATGCTCTACACGATGCAATGGTTTAAATCCGGAAAATATTGATTTTCAATCAATAATTAACAAATTAAAAAAAAATTCCTTTTTTTTTTAATCAAAAAATAGAGGGGGAAGGGATTTTTTTTACTGTCGCAAATGTGCACAAAATGCCTGAACTTTTCAAATCCCTTGAGTTTTTTTATACGATTTTTTTAAAACAAAAATGGCAGCTAAAAAACGGAAACTAACAATTTTAAATTTCGTTTTGTCAATATTATTGGTAATTTTTTCACTCAAATCAAATAAATATTAAATTATTTCATTAAAAAGGTATTTGAAAAGTTTATTTTCGAAGAAAGTAAAAATATTTAGTGTTAAATAGGAAAAATTATGATATTAATATTATAAACAATCATTTTATTGCTATTTTTTGATTGAAAAAAAAACTTGCTTAAAAAAAGGATTTTTTAAAAAAAATTTTAAATTATTAATTGAAAATTAATATTTTCCGTTTTTTAAACCATTGCGTCGTGTAGAGCATATCCGAAAATAATAGAAAAGAGTATTTTACAATAAATTCTTTGCCTTGTTTTATAAAATTATTCAAGCTCAAACGTAAGAGAGAAATTTCTTCGTTTTGGGACTTTTAATGGGTTAAATAAAAATTCAAATATTGCTAAATCTTTAATAATTAATCTTTTTTTTTTTAATTAATAATTTCAAATAGAATGGGTTAAAAATTGAATATTTTAGACTGAAACAATATTTTTAATTTAATAAAATCCTTTAATTAAGAATATATTATTATGAAGTTCATATTAAGTTGAAAATAGTTATAAAAATTCAGTCACACGCATTTGAAAATTCTTGAAATTAAAAATGTAAGCTTGGAAATAAAAATTTTAAATTAAAAATTTTTAAAGTAAAAAAAATTTCGAAATACGCATTGTAAGATAAATAACAGCACAATTGAAAAACCTAACAATTTAACTAATTATTTTTAAACTTTTGAAATCGAACGTGGACAAATTTTTCTTCTACAAATTTGTAAAATTCCCCATGTAAAAAATAAAAATTCACTGTCATTTCCCTGAAAGTTCAACTATTTGCTAAAAAAAAAATCACCTTTTGGCTAAAAATTCATCTCTTGGTTAAAAATTCTACTATTTGGTTGAAAATTGATTCATTTTGATTGAATGTTAATTATTATTTTCAGTAGAAAAAAAAATTTCTATTTTTATTTTCGAATATCTTAATTTAAATTATTTTCTTAAAAAGTAATCTTTTTTCAAATTAAAATTTCAACTTATTTATTGAACACTTGTATTATGGGTTAAAAAATCCATCCTTTTGATGCAAAAATTCTCATTTGTTAGAAAACTTACATTATTTAGTTAAAAATTTCTCTTCCTTGCTTCAAAATTAAACCAGCTTATAAAATATTCATCTTTTCAAATTAAAAACTTAAGATTATATTTGTAAATATGCAACTCTTTCTGGTCAAAGTTTAATCTTTTTTGTTTAAAAATTCCATCATTTGGTTCAAGATTCGTTTTACTTTTTCAATTGAAAAACAAAAACTTGCAAAAGGTTTTTCTTGTAATGAAAAATAATAATAAATTTAGATTAAAGTAGAAATAATTTTGCTTAAATAGGCCCAAAATTAATTTAAAAAAATGAAAAATTGGAAATTTTCTGTTATCCAATAATCCAAATCGATAAAAAAAAAAAAAAAAAAAAAAAACTTACCAAAATCGCGGCCCTTGACTGTCTTGTCGTGACAGACATCGAAACCGGCCACCATAATATTTCCACTCGGTATTTCGACCGTCCAACCAGCGCCGCCAAGTTTGCAATTCATCTGGATCGCAATTTTGGTCGCGGCGGTCAAATTTGGCCGACCCTTCGCCATAATTGTCTTGGTGAGGACAACTTGCGACAAAACGGGCCGATCGACGCAACACTTCTTCTTGATGGCCGAGTATCGATCGAGATTGTTGTTCGGCACAATGCACATCACAAGTTGGGGATTCGATCGGCTCATAATAGACTCGAGCATTTCCGTATAACAGTTCGACCGGTCGCTTGGGATTTCAGCAAGTCTCGGCTGCTCGACTCGGAACCTCATTCCTTGTGAAGCTCGCGAAATACTGTTAATCAGTTCCTAAAGAAAAAAGAAAAAAAAAAAAAAAAAGGGAATTTTTATTTGGGTCGTTTTAATAATAAAAAAATTAAAAAATCCCGGTTCTTTCCCGGAACTCTCAAGTCAAAAATTTGTCCATTTGAAGTAATTAAAATTGAGCTGCAAATTTAAAGCACTCAAAGTTGAACTCTTCAATTTTCAACTTTTAGTTTACAAGTTTTTTTATTTACAAAATTTTGTATTTGAAGGCTCAATAATTTTATACACATAAAAGGGAAGCCAATCACACTTTTATCAATTATAGAGTTCAAAGATTCAGATTCAGTTCAAAAATATAAACGCATGTCATTATTTTAAACAATTTTAAGCTAGAAACATTAAAAAATGGAACACTTAAATTTTTTTTTTTATAAGCTAAGCACAGTTCTTGAATGAAAATTTAAATTATTTTTAATTTGAATAGTTAAAAAATTCTTAAAATGGTTCAAAATTTTATTTCAAAATCTTGAAACATTTAAATGTTGTTTTACATTTTTTCAAATTAAAAATTATTTCTTAAAATTTTTCAGAACTTCTAAACAACTTTTTAAAATTATTCAAAATTTTCCTAACAATTTCTTCAAAATTCTTCCAAATTAAATAAATATCCTTCCAAATCTTCCTCATTCATTTTTGAGAATTTTCTAAATATTTCTAAACCTTTTTACATAATCTTTTAAAACTAATTTTTCGAAATAAAAAATCATTTTCAATTTTCCTAGTAAATGTTTTCTTATTCTTCTGGACCATTTCGTGATTCTTAAAAAGCTTCTAAACTTTTTTCGAAATCTGCCAAAATTTATAATATTTGGTTGCAAATTAGGCCGTGGACTAAATATTTAACTTACTCGATTTTTTTTAAGAATAATAGGCGTTCAAGTGTTATTTATGCATTAAAATTAAACAATTTGACTCACAAATTAAATTTTTTTAAATTGAAAAATAAAATTGTAACGTTCAAAGTTTAGATTCAAATATTTAATTTATAATTGCTGATTTTAAATAAGCAGCCATATATTTTTAAATTTGAATTTGACTAAAATTAATTTTTATAGACATTTTATATTTATATAGATATTTTATATTTCAAAGATGTCAAGAGATTATTTCTGCAATTTGAGAAAGCAAAAATGATCAAAAACTTAAAATCTTTTCAAATAACTTTTAAATGAATTGCTTAACATTCTTTAAAGTCAATAAAACTTATGGAAATATTTTTAAATCCTTTAAAAATAAACTTTAAAATCCCATCAAGTCCCTAGAAATCAAGTCCTTAAAATTACTTAAAACTCAGAGATTTCTTGATAATCCTTAAACTCCTCCGATTATTTTTTATTTTATTTTTTTTTTTAAATCGCTGCAACTTCTTTACAATCATTTAAAATCTTTCGAAGTTTCTCACAATTGACTTAAATTATTTCAAATCTCTGAAAATCCTTTAAATTTTCTTAAATTCCTTTAAATCTCTTTAAAATTCTTAAAATCTTTGAATTTTTTTCAAATTCATTAAAATCTTTTTAAATAACTTTTCAAAAACTCGCTTGAAATTCTTTTAAGACCACACCAAAATTGTCTTAAAATCTTACAAAATAACTTGTAAATCCTTGAACATTTTTGAATGATTTCTGAATTATTTTTGAAATCCTCCGAATTTTTTTGAACTCCCTTCAACTTCTTTGAAATCATTTTAAAAATGTCAAAATTGACACAAATTAATTAAAATCTCTTAAAATCCTTAAATTTTTTTAAACTCCTTAAAATCTCTTGAAAATCTTTAAATCAATGAATTTTTTTAATACCCTTGAAGTCTCTTAAAATATATTGAAATCTTGTTAAATAACTTTTTAAATAGGTTTAAAAAATTTTAAATCACTAAAACTGTCTTAAAATCTTTAAAAATGTCTTGGAAATCTCGAAATTTTTTAAAATTATTTTTAAATCCATGAAAAGAAAATCTTAAAACCCAAATTTCAAATCGTACTTTAGATTTAAAAGTCGAATAATAATTGATTTTAAATAAATATATAAAATAAAAATTAATAATTACGTTTAAAATCGAAGATTTTTGCTAAAAACAATTTTAGTTGATCAACTAAGAATATAAATTAATGATATATAATAATCTAATTTTTGATTGTTTGATTCTTTAAAACTGCATTAAAAAATCTTTTAAAATAAATTGTAGGCTTAAAATGCAAAATTTTTTAAGTGAAAAATTTTTGAATCGAGCATTCTAAACTGAAAGATATAATTGAAAAATATCACAATTTAGTTAATTATTAAAAAAAATAACAGTGGAAATCAACGTTGAAAGGATTTTTTCCCCTAAAAACTTGTAAAATTCCGTGTAAAAACATAAATTCACTGTCATTACCCAATTTTTCCCGGTTTAAAATTTCCTGACTATTTTTTATTTATTATTCTCGGGGGGTTCAATCGAAAGAAAAAAAAAGAATAAGAATTCCAGACGAATTCAGAATGAATTCATGACCTTAAAACAATGAAGAGTTAACTTGAAAATAATTGAACAAAAAATTCATCGAAATCATTAAGCTTGAAATTAACTTAGAAAAATTTAAATGCATTCAAAATAATTAAAAGGAATTTAAAAGAATTTGATAAAATTCCTTGGAATTCCAGGTGTTAAAAAAACTTCAGAATGAATAAAAGAATAAAAATTATTTTTAAAATCCATTAAATTCAGTGAATTTAGAAAAATCCAAGTGAATTCGAGAAATTTAAGACAATTCTAAAAAATTAAAGTAAATTACACAAAATTCCAAAGAATTCAAATGAATTACAAAAAATATTTTAAAATTCCTAAATCTTTGAAACCCTATGAAATTTCTCATTTCTCGTGAATAAATTCTTTGAAATCTATTCCCATATGACTGATATGCTTTTGCATTTAAAAGAAATTGGCGAAATGTATAAAAATTCCAGATAAACTTTTAACAAATTGAGGATAAATAAAAAAAATTGAATTGAAAATAATTTTAATGAATTAAAAAAAAAAGTTTGAAAATAAAGTTTCCATTATTTAGTAAAATAGTGAATTCAAAAGAATTTAAGAAAAATGGGAAGAATTCTCTGAAATTCATCAATTTGACGAAAGGTATACAAATTCCAGATTAACTTAAACAAATTAAGGATAAATTTAAAAAAAATCGAATTAAATTAAAAATTATTTTAATGAATTTTAAAAATGTAAGTGTATGAAACAAATTTAAATGAATTACAACAAAATTCCAAAAAATTCAAATTAATTACAACAAATATTTAAAAATCTCTAAATCTTTGAAAAAACTTACGAAATTTCTCAATTCTCGTGAATAAATTCATTTAAATCGATTCCCACATGACTAATATTGATTAATATTCTTTAGAATTTAAAGAATTTGACGAAATTTATTAGAATTCCAGATAAATTTTAACAAATTCAGGATAAATTTGTGCAGGACTTCAAAACAATTTAAATTAAAAAGAATTCTAATGAATTAAAAAAATTTCAAAATTCCACTCATTAGTAAAATAGAACTGAATTCAGAGGAGTTAATAAAAATGGGAAAAATTTCATGAAATTTATAAATCCCTTGAATTCAGTAGAATTAGTGAATTAACCAAATTTAAGAGAATTTCAAGGAAGTTAAGTGAATTTAAAAAAATTCAAGTTTATTAAAAAAAAAAAAATTAAAGAGAATTTTTTCTTTTAAATTTGTTACCACTATTTATTTTTGTCCTGACAAGTTATACATTTAGTAAAAAATAATACAAAATATTCCTCAAAATGTAAGAATGAACTGCTGAAAAAATCGCAATTTTTTTTTATTTCAAATCTTTCCGCATAACTTTTACAGCATTGTATTATTAAAATTTCCTACACTAAAAAAAAAGTAATGTTTTTGCACATTTTTAATGTTTAAAAAAAAATTAATAAATTTATTAGCGATTTTATTCGATAAATTAAGAATATTTTAATGTACCCGCATTTGGACAAATTTTTGGCATTAAAATTAAATATTATAGATTTATATTAACTATTAATAAGATTAATATTATCGATTTACCTTTTAAGATTAAGTAAATTAAATTTTCTGTTGAAAATTTATATTTTTTAATTAAAAATATAACTCTTCTGAAGAAAATTCGTATTTTTGACTTGAAAATTCAACATTTAGGGTTACATTTTTTTTATTTCTTGACTGAAAAAATGTCTTTTGATTAACATTTGATGGGAAATTCGTTTTTTTTTTTAAATTAATTCGACTGCTTTCAACATGTAGTTAAAATCTATTTTGGTTGAAATATCAACTATTATATTTTTTGATCAGAATTCAACTTTTTTGGTCAACCTAATACTTAAATTTTTTAACAAATTCTTGAATTTTAAAATAAAAAAGACTAATTTTCTACCAAATAAGATTAATTCTTATTAAAAATATAATAGTTGATATTTCAAACGAAAAATGTTTGAATTATAATTTAAACATGACATGATTTTTTAAACAAATAAGATTTTTTTAAAAATAAAAATATTAATCAAAACAACAGATTTTTCAGTGAATAGAATTTTCAGCCAAATAATAAAATTTGTAACCAAAAAGTAATTTATATTTTTTCAATAATTTTTTCAATTTATGTATTAACTTGAATTAAGATAAATTCTAATTCAAAATTTACTACCAAACAGTTTAATTTACAAGTAAAACGATCATATTAATCTATAGTATTAAATTTTAATGCATACTTACTAATTTTATTAAAAAATTTAATTCATGAGTTATTATTAAATTACTCAACTAAGCAGTTGACAAAATTTGAGTTTTCAATAACCTATACTTTGAACAACATTTTTACAATAAATTTTTGTTTTTAGTTTTTGTAGCAAAAATTCCAATTTTTTTCTAATCTTTTTTTTATTTTAAATTCTGCCAAATTGAAGAAATTTTCTTAAAAGCTTCCACATTTATTTTTTTAAGTGTTGTCAATCGTTATAGAATCTTTTTAAATATTCTCTTAAAATTAAATTTGGTTAAATAGAGAAAAATTAAAATTCTAACGTTCGAAGTTTAGTTTTAAATATTTGAATATAAAAAAAATATATAAATCCACGTTATCATTTTTAATGCTCTAAATTAAAAAAGCAATCAATTAACTTTAAAATTTGCAAAATTATATAATTTAATGGAATTTTAAGGTAGAAACATCAAATATTGAAAAAATTTTACAGAACACTTCTTAAATTAGAAATTCAATGATGTTCTTTTTAAATAGTTTTAAACATCCTTAGAATGTTTCAAAATTTAATTTAAAAATTTTGAGAAATCTAGAAATTGTTTTAAATTTAAAATGATTTTGGAATTTTTTCCAGAACTTCTAAATATCTGTCAAAATGAATTGATTTTTTTCTACAATTTTCAAAAAATCCTGCAAATTTCATAAAATTTCTTTACAATTTGAATGTATAAATAACAATTGAACATTTTCTTAAAATTCCTAGGAAGATTAAAAATAACTTTTCATTTTGAAAAATTATTTTAAGATAATATTTAAAAAGTTTTTCAAAGATTTAGGCAAAATTTTCAAAAGAGATTCTAGAAGATTTTAAAGAAAAATTTCTAAAATTTGCATGATAATTTTTAATTTTTTTTTTTAACTACTAAATATCTCTTAAAATTAATCAAATTTTTTCTACAAACGTTCATTTATAAATTATGCATCAAAATTAAAAAATTTCACTTACAATTTAAGCATTTTTTAAATTTAATAAAATCATTTAATTAGGAATGTATTATTATGACGTTATTTTGAGGTTGGAAATAGTTTATAAACTTTCAGTCACACGCATTTAAAAGTTCTTTAAATTAACAATGTAAGCTTAGAAATAACAATTTCAAATGGAAAATTTTTGTAGTAAAAAAAAACTTTGAAATACGCATTGTGTAAGATGAATAATAGCATAATTGAAAAATTTAATATAATTTTAAGGAATTTTATTAAGCTGGAAACATCAAATATTGAAAAATGTAGTATTTTTTAACTGAAAACTTCTTAAGTTAGAAATTCAATTATTTTCTTTTTAAATAGTTTAAAAAAGCATCCTCGAAAACCTTCAAAATTTTATTTCAATTTCTTGAGACATCTAGAAGTTGTTTTAAATTTAGAATTATTCTGGAAATTTTTTCAGAACTTCTAAATATGTGTCAAAATTAATATAATTTTTTCTACAATTCCCACAAAATCCTGCAAATTTTAGAAAATTTCTTTTCAAAAGTTGCGAAAGGCTTCAAAAGAATAAAAGCACTTTCTTAAGATTCCTAGGAAAATTAAAGGTAACTTTTTATTTTGAAAAATTATTTTAAGAAAATATTTAGAAAGTTTTTCAAAGATTTAAGCAAAATTTTCAAAAGAGATTCTAGAAGATTTTAAGAAAACTTTATAAAATTTTCATAATTTTTTTTTCTTAAACTCATAAATATCTCTTAAAATTACTCAAACTTTTTCTACAAACGTTCATTTGTAAATTATACATCAAAATTAAAAAATTTCACTTCCAAATTAAGCAATTTTAGAAATTTTAACGTTTCCAGGTTTTCTATGTCAAAGAATTCAGTTAAAGATTCTTTACTTTTAAATATTTGGTTTCAATTTACTTGTCTTGAATAAAAATTCAAATATTGCTAAATATTCAATAATTAATCTTTTTTTTTAATTGGAATTTCAAATTTATTGGGTTAAAAATTGAATATTTTAGACTAAAACAATAGTCTAAATTAAAAAAGAATTCTTTAATGAAGAATATATTATTATGAAGTTATTTTTAAGTTGAAAATACTTTTGTTCACATTTGTTTAATGACTAAGACTTTCAAATTTAAACCGTTCAAGTTTTAACGTTAAAATCTTAAAATTCTTCAATTCTAAACTGGTTTAAAATCGTTTTTCTTCACTTTTTATTACTTCAATTACAAATAAATTTAAAAAATTGATTTATTTATTAAATAAAAATGTTTTTAATCCAAAATTTTCAATATCAAAGGCTTTTATTTTCTATTTATTCAAGTCTTTAAGAAACCATTTTAAAATACTTTAAATTAAAAATTAAAATTTCTGAAATAAAAAAATGTTCAATTACGCATTGTAAACTAAATAAAAGAATAATTTTAAAAAATAACAATTCAACTAATTACTTAAGAAACAGTTAAAATCAAACTTCTAAGGATTTTTTTTCCTACAAATTTGTAAAATTTCCGATCAAAAAAATAAATTCACGGTCAGAAAAATTAAACAACTTTTCCATCTTTTCTAGGACGCTAAACATCCTGAATTAATCCTGTCACAGTCTGAAAACAAGCGTTAATAATAAAAAAATAAAATAATAATAATAATAATAATAATAATAATAATAATAATAAATAAGAAAAATACCTGACAATCGCGTTTCATTCTTCCAGTGCAGACAATGACCCAATCGCGGAGTTCGGTGGTGACCAACAACTGATTGGACCTGACTTCGGTGTCCCAATTTTGGCCCTTGGGAACGAGAGCGACCCCATTTGCCATGATTATCTTGTCTCGGGGTATGACTCGCCCAGGAACATGCGTCAATTGACCGTCCAGCATCAGTCCCCAGTCATTCAACTCCTCGACGACCTTCGGTTCGCTCAGCAAACGTCTGTTGAACGACATCAAACGCTCGATACGAGCTCTTGGCTCCAGTTTCGTGTGTGTCGCCAAGGCGTTCATTGTCTGATAACTCGATCGCATCTCGTCCGTCAAACCTGAACAATTCGGTCCAGGCATTCAATTTCAAATGAGGAAGAGGTTCATCATTCATCGGACCCTAAATTTAACCCGTAAAGGGTACTGGGTATAATACACCCAGAGAGTTATTTGCGCTTTAACAAAACGTACCAAATTCAAGAAAATGGAACATACGGCCGCCAGATTAACAAATGACTTGTTGAAGCTTTTCTTTTTTAGAATAAATGCTTTTTTGTAAGAAACACTATAAGATTAATTTTATTTTTCAAGCGCCGTATCTCGGAAGTATTCAAGTAAAATTTTAAGTAAAAATATTTAAAAAACTTGAAAAGTTATGAATTTTAGAGTGAAATAAGTCATTTAAAAACATTTTTTTAACTACTTTAGATTTCAAAAAATGTTATGAAACCTGTTTCTCCTTATAATAGATAAATTAAACAACATTAATTGATTTTCTTGTAAAAAAACTATCCAATACTGTCCGCACAGCACACGTTTCAATACCCTTGGGTATTTAATACCCAGTATGCTCTTAATGTAATTTTACGGAAATGTGCCTTTGAAGGGTTAAAAAAAAAACAACGTAATAGTTGATATTTCAACAAGAAATTATTTTCTTTTAAAAAAAAATCAAAAACCCATTGAATTGAACCAAAAGAGATTAAATTTCTTACAAAAGAAAGATGAATTTTCAAATAAAACAAAAAAAGAAATAAAAGAGGACGTTTCGCCCAGGAAGTTTAATTTTCTATTAAAATAGACAAATAAGACGAATTTTCAACAAATTAAATCCATTTTCAAACAAATAGTAGAGTTTCGAAACTAAAACAGATAATTTATTATCCATAATGGAATAGTTAAATTTTCATTAAAAAAAAAAAAAAAGAATTTTCTACAAACAGTTGAATTTTCTATAAAATTGTTGAATTTTCAAGACAAAACAACGAACTTTCCACAAAAAAAGTTTAATTTTTCACCAAAATGTTAAATTTTCAAAGACAAATAGACGATATTTCTACAAAAAAGTTGAAATATCAACAAAAAGTTAGCCTTTTCAGTTAAAAAAAAAATTAATTTCTAACGAAAAAATTTACTTTTACAAATTATTTTAATTCTAAACCTAAGAGATAAATTTTTTGCTAATATAATCAAATCCTTAAGAACAACACAAATGACATTTTAAGAAAAAATTGCGACTTTTAATTAAACAGTGGAGTTTCCAACAAAAAATACGTTTTTTAAACAAACAAATTACATCAATTTTCAACCAAATAGTCGAATTTTGAACAATTTACATTGATTTATTACCAAATTTAAAAAAATGACCGAAAGAATTTCGACTTTTAATTAAACAGTGGAGTTTCCAACCCGAAAGACATTTTTTTTTACAAATCACATCAATTTTCAACCAAATAGTCGAATTTTGAAAGTAAAAAGATCAATTATTAGCCGCATATGGTAGTTAAATTTGGTTTTAAAAAAATCAATAATAATAATAATAAAAAAAAAACTGTTGAATTGAACCAAAAAAAATTACATTTCTTACAAGAGAGATGAATTTTGAAACGAAAAACAAGAATTATCTTGCAGGAAGTTTAATTGTCTGCTACAATAGACAAATTCTCAACAAAACATATAAATTTTCAAACAAACAAGAATTGAACCAAAAAAAGATTAAATTTCTTACAAAAGAAATGTATTTTCAAATGAAAAACAAGAATGATCAAAGCTAAATTTTTACTAAAAAAAAAAAAAAGTATCATCGTAAACAAAAAATGGTAAAATAGTGCGATCGTCAGAATAAAAAAAAAAAAA
>NC_046657.1:2156636-2164369 GCF_010883055.1 Belonocnema kinseyi
AGTGTAAAATAGTGTCATCGTCAGAAAAAAGTGCAAAATAGTGTCAACGTAAAAAAGTGTAAAATAGCACCCTCATAAAAAAGTGTAAAATAGTGTCATCGTCAGACAACCAAAAAGGTTAAAATAGTGTCATCGTCAGACAACCAAAAAGTTTAAAATAGTGTCATCGTCAGAAAAAAGAGTAAAATAGTGCATCGTCGGAAAAAAAGAGTAAAAAAGTGTCATCGTCAAAAAAAAAAAAAAAGAGTAAAATAGTGTCATCGTCAAAAAAAAACGTGTAAAATAGTGTCATCGTCAGAAAAAAAATGCAAAATAGTGTCATCGTAAAAAAGTGTAAAATAGTGTCATCGGCAGAAAAAAGTGTAAAATAGTGTCATCGTCAGAAAAAAGTGCAAAATAGTGTCAACGTCAGAAAAAAGTGCAAAATAGTGTCAACGTAAAAAAGTGTAAAATAGCATCCTCATAAAAAAGTGTAAAATAGTGTCATCGCAAAAAAAGTGTAAAATAGTGTCATAATCAGACAACCAAGAAGTTTAAAATAGTGTCATCGTCAGAAAAAAAAGAGTAAAATAATGTCATCGTCAGAAAAAAATGCAAAATAGAGTCATCGTAAAAAAGTGTAAAATAGTTTCATCGCCAGAAAACAAAAAAAAAGTGTAAAAGACTGTCATCGTAAAAAAAATGTAAAATAGTGTCATCGTCAGAAAATCAAAAAAAGTGTGAAATAGTATCATCGTAAAAAAAGTGTAAAATAGTGTATCATAAGAAAAAGTGTAAAATAGTGTCATATTCGGGTAACCAAAAAGTTTAAAATAGTGTCATTGTCAGAAAAAAAGTGCAAAATAGTGTTATCGTAAAAAATTGTAAAATAGCACCCTCACAAAAAAAGTGTAAAATAGTGTCATCGTAAAAAAAGTGTAAAATAGTTTCATCGCCAGAAAACAAACAAAAAGTGTACGAGTGTCATCGTAAAAAAACAAAAAAAAATGTAAAATAGTGTCATCGTCAGAAAAAAAGGTATACAATAGTGTCATCGTTCAGAAAACAAAACAAAAAGTGTAAAATAGTGTCCTCGTCAAAAACAAAGTGTAAAATAGTGTCATCGTAAAAAAAAAAAAAAAAAAACGAAATGTCAATAGTGAGTCCGAGGCCTGAACTTACCAGTAGTTCTGCACAATTCCGGAACAAGATAAACAAGCTCAGCTTGTCCGGCACGTCGATCCTTTGGCTTCGATCTCGACACCAACATCGGCTGTGAGTCGTTCCTTATTCTTATGTGGTATTTTGACGCATAATAGTCTTTGTAGGAAATCGACTCTCCATTTCTCAATTTAAACGTGGAACTCGGCCTGACCGTATAGTCCACATCGTCAATCCGATAAGTATTATTATTGTATCCAGTCAGAACGATCTGACCCATGATTTCCTTCGAGAAGAATTTCTGGGAGAAGAGGGAAAAATCAAAAACATTTTCCAACCTTTTTCCCGAATTATAAAATATTACATATTAATATTATTAATTATAATTTTTTAATTTTTTCAAGTTTAAGAAATATTTTTTCAAGACTTCTAATTATTTCTTAAACTTTATCGAATATTGCCTAAATTCATAATTGTTCAATTGTTCCTTGTTCATAAAAATTTGTTTTTCTTATCCAATATTTTTAAATATTCTCCTAAAATTAATTTTTACAATAAAAAAAAAATACATTTTCAATTTTCCTCGGGATCTTGACAAAATTTTTCTTTTTTTTTTTTTAAACCTTTCAAAATGCTCCATCTTTTCAAAACCTCTATATACTCTTAAAACTTACACGATTTGTTTTTTTAACTATCTACTATTTGGATTTTTAAATTTCTTCAATTTTAAACAAATGAATTTTCAACTATTGAAAATTGAATTTTTCACAGTTTAAATTTTTATTTTATGCAAGTTTAAGTAATTAAAAATTTTATTTGTACTTTTGATATTGAACAATTGAACTTTTCATTGTTAAAAATTCAACTGATAACTTTTTTTTTTTAATTTTCAAATTTCTTTAATTTTAAACAATTGTATTACAGGGTTGCAACAATTCAAAACAACATTCAATAATATTTTTTATTTAAAGTGAAGGAAAATATTTAGTTATAACAATATTTTTGTTTTGTTATTACTTGAAGAACAATTATAATCGAATTATTTATGCGCAATAACTAATAGAATTGTCTATATTAAAATTTATCAAAATTTAATTAGTTCACGAATTTCTTCTTTTTATCAGTTCGAAATCGAGGTGAATGAAAAAATACCAGTTATTTTTTCTTTAAATTTCATGAATTTTCCAGGTTTTTTAAACATTTTTTGTTGTTGTTAAATTCCACGACTTTCCAGGTCTTTCGTTAAAAATTAAATTTTGTATTTTTTAAATTAAATTTTCAATTTTCTTTAATTTTAAACAATTCAATATTTGATTTATAATTGCTCACTTTAAATAAGCAGTCTAAGTATTACACATTTTTTATTATCTTTAATTAAAAAGATTCAATTTTAATCGGTTAAAAATGAAATTATTTTATAATAAAACAATACTTGAATATGACTTGAAATTGAATAAAAACGTTTAATTATTAATCTATTAATTCCAAATAATTAACAAATTGGAAACAGTTTATAAAGTTTAAATAGGATTTTTTAGATTAACTTTTTACCAGAAAGATAAATTTGCAACTAAAATAATGTAGTTTTCAATTGGAATATTTGAATTTTTCGATAAAAAGCTCATTTTTAACAACAACAAAAAAAATAAATAATTTTTAAACGAATAGTTACACTTTCAAACAAATCGAGGAATTTTGAACTAAAATTATGAATCCTCAAGTAGAACAATTTAATTTGAAAACAAAAAGACGAATTTTCAACAAAAAGATTAGTATTTTCCACCCAGAATATTAATGTCTACTAAAAAAGTCGAATATTCTAAAAAAAAAAAGGATAATTTTTCAACCAAAAAGTGAATAGTTACTTTTCTAGTAAAAAAAAATATAATTTTCAAGGTAAAAAAAATAACAAATTTTTAACAAAAAAAAAAAAAACAAATAAAAAAATAAAAACTAAACTGTATATGAAAGCACTCAAAAGTTAAACTCTTGAATTTTAAACTTTGAAAATTGAAGTTTCAAAATTGTTTCATTCGACAATTTTGTATTTAAAAACACTTTTCAACTGAACAATTTTTAATTAAATTCAGTTAAACTATCAAATTCAAAATTTGAAACTTATCAATTTTAGGGTTTAAAATTTCAGTTCGGAATTGATCAAAAATTGAAAATTCCGAGTTTAAATAAGAAATTTTAATTTTTTTTAAAGAAAAATTTCTTGTTCAAATTCAGAATTTTTATTCTTTTCGAAAATTCTCCGGTTCAACTATTTGTAAAAATTAAAATATTTCTATAAAATTCCCTGTTTAAATTCATAATTTAAATTTTTTTCTCTCGAAAATATCCCGTTTCAACTTAGAATTAATTCTTTAAAAAAAATCCCTGTTTCAGCTAGGAATTCAGTTAAATTTTTAAATTCCCTGTTCCAAGAAAAACCATAATTCTTTTGTTTCAACTCAGAATCGTTAGAAATTTAAAAATTCCCTTCTTCAACTCAGAATTAAAATTCTTTGGAAAAAGTTCCTGTTCCAATTCAGAATTTTTTTGTGTCCTTTTCGAAAATTTCCAATACTAGCTCGGAATTAGTTCAAATCTGAAACTTCCCGGGGTACCAAATTTTATTACAAAATAATTTTTTTTCTTTTTAATTCTGCCAAATTAAAGAAATTTTCTTAAAATTTTCCACATTCATTTCTAACAATTTTATCAATCTTTTTAAACATTCTCTCAAAATTAATTTATTAAAATAAAAAATGATTTTCAATTTTCCTAGAAAATGGTTTTTCTTCTTCTGAAACCTGTCAAAATTCTTAAAAAGCTTCGAAATTTTTTCTTCTAAATCTGCTAAAATCTATATTCTGTTTTAAATTAGGCCTTAGGCTATTTGAACACTAATTTTGGTATAAATAGTCGATTTTTTTGGTACACATAGACAATTCGTTTAAATTATTTGATATTATTTTTAATTTTTACGTAATTTTGAATTTTTTCAAATATTCTAAATATTTCTTCAATTTACTCAAATTTTTATCTAAAAATAATAGACGTTCAATTGTTATTTATATATCAAAATTCAGCAATTTATCTTACAAATTAAATTTGATTAAATATAATAATTAAAATTGTCAAGTTCAAAGTTTAGTTTTTTTTGTTTAATTTTTAATATTTAATTTATAGTTTAAAATAGGAATATTTGAGAATAAAATCATATTTGAAATCGAATAAAAGTCTTTAATTATAAATATATTACTTTGAAATTATTGAAGAATTAAAAATATTTTAGTTAACGTTAAAATCAGGAAATTCTCAAATTGTGAACTGATTCCGAATCGTCTTCAAAAATCAATTATTACTTACTTTTTAAATCTTAAAGCACAATTCGATTAAAAAAAAAATCAATTATTAATTTATGTTCAAAGTTGATCAACTAAATTTTTTTTTTAACAAAAAATCTTCGATTTTAAATGCTTCTAAATTTGAATTGTTTAAGTCTTTAAAACTAAATTTTAAAATTCTGTAAACTGAAAATATGTATCCTTAAAAACTAAAATGGGAAATTTTTAAAGCGAAAGATTTTCAAATTACGCCATATAACCTGAATGATACCATAATTGAAAAAGATAAAAATTAAACTCATTATTCATTAAAAAATGGTTACAATCAAAAGTTGGAAGGATATTTTGTTCTAAAAATTTATCAAATTCCCGGTCCAGTGGCCAATCCTGAAATTCCTAGTTAAAAAATAAATCGACTGTCATTTTCCGGTTTTTCAGAGTTTCACGGCAAAATAGCCACCCAGATATAGAAAAAATTCTGTTTTAATTCATGAGGGACGAATTTTTAAAATTATATTTCAAAAAAATGTACCTTGTATTCGGCCTGGTAGGTTCTGTAAAATTGTTCAAGCATGTCCAGAACCGTGTCCTCTCGCATTACTTTGTGCGTGATTTCTGCGCATAGGAGAATGTTGTACTCACACTGACGAATTGATGTCAAATAACCGGGCCACAATTCCATTCTGAATTCTCGGATTTGGACCTGAAAAATCATATCTTTTTTATATTTTATATTCATTTTTTTTCAATTCTGCCAAATAAAACAAATTTCCTTAAAATCTTCCAATATTTAGAATATTTGAAAAAATTCAAAATGACTTAAAAATTAAAAATAATATCAAATAATTTAAACGAATTGTCTATGTGTACCGAAAAAAAAACGACTATTCATACCAAAATTAATGTTCAAATAGAAAAAGGCCTAATTTAAAACAAAATATAGATTTTAGCAGATTTAGAAGAAAAAACAAATTTCCTTAAAATCTGTCACATTCATTTTTGATAATTTTGTAAATCTTCGCAAATCTTTTTGAATAATCACTAAAAAATTCAACTTTCTTCCATTTTCAAAAATTCAAACTTTAACCTTTATGTTTCAAAAGTTGCAAATTCAATTTCCAATTTTCTAAAAATTTTCAAGAATTAAGAGTATTTTAATTTTCTTAAATTTTCAACAATTGAACTTTAAAAATGTCCAATTCTTCCAGTTTTAATAATTTATTAAATCCATTTTTCTAAAATTTACAATAATTAGAATTTCAATCTTTATATTTCAATAGTTGAAAATTCAGTGTCCAATTTTCTTAAATTTCTAAAAATTGAACTTTAAAATTTAAAATTTTAGTTATCTTCAAGGTTTAAAGGTTTTAAATTCAATTTTATTCAATTTTCAAACGATATTTTTCAACAGTTGTAAATTCAATCTCCAATCTTTTCCAATTTTTTTGGATTTTCAACAATTGAACTTTAAAAAGTTATAATTTAAATTATCTTCCAGTTTAAATACAATTTTTTTAAATTTTCAACCATTGAACTTTAAAAAGTTTAAATTTAAATTGTCTTTCAGTTTTAATAGTTTATTAAATAAATTTTTCTTAAATTTACAATAATTAATATATTTATGTTTCAACCGTTGAAAATTTAATATACAATTTTCTTAAATTTCTATAATTGAAACTTTAAAAAGTTCAAATTTTAATTATCTTCAAGTTTTTGAATATAAGTTAAAAAGTTAAAATTTAAATTGTCATCCGGTTTTAATACAGTTTCCATAAGTTTTAAATAACAAACAGTTGAAAATTTAATCTCCAATTTTTTTAATTTTCTAGAATTAAGTTTTTTGAATTTTCTTAAATTTTCAACAATTGAACTTTAAAAAGTTAAAATTTCAATTATCTTCAGATCTAAATTAAACTTTTTCCATCTTCAAAAATTAAAATTTTAATCTTCTTGTTTCAACAGTTGCAAATTCAATTTACAATTTTCTAAAATTTTTCAAGAATTAAGTTTTTTAATTTTCTTACATTTCTAAAAATTTAACTTGAAAAAGTTTCAATTTCAATTATCTTCCAGTTTTAACAGTTTAAATTCAATTTCCTTCCATTTTCAATCATTAAAATTTCAATCTTTATGTTTCAACAGTTAAAAATTCAATCTACAATTTTCTTCAATTTTCAAGAATTAGGAGTATTTTAATTTTCTTAAATTTTCAACAACTGAACTTTAAATTTTAATTTTAATTATTTTCCAGTTTTAATAATTTATTAAATCCATTTTTCTTAAATTTACAATAATTAGAATTTCAATCTTTATATTTCAATAGTTGAAAATTCAGTATCCAATTTTCTTAAATTTTTAAAAATTGAACTTTCAAATTTTAATCATCTTCAAGGTTTAAAGGTTTTAAATTCAATTTTATTCAATTTTCAATCGTTATGTTTTAACAGTTGTAAATTCAATCTCCAATTTTTTCCAATTTTCTTGGATTTTTAACAATTGAACTTTAAAAAGTTATAATTTTAATTGTCTTCCAGTTTAAATACAATTTTCTTAAATTTTCAACAATTGAAGTTTAAAAAGTTTAAATTTAAATGGTATTTCATATTTAATAGGTTAAATCCAATTTTCTTAAAGTTCTCAAAATTGAACTTTAAAAAGTTGAAATTTTGATTATCTTAAAGTTTAAAATGTTTTTCGATTTTCTTAAATTTCTAAAAATTGAACTTGAAAAATTTGTAATTTAAAGTATCTTCCACTTTTAATAGTTTATTAAATCAATTTTTCTTAAATTTACAATTAAAATATTTATATTTCAACAGTTGAAAATTCAGTATTCAATTTTCTTCAATTTCTATAATTGAAACTTTAAAAACTTACAATTTTAATTATCTTAAAGTTTTTGAATGTTTTAAATCCAATTTTATTTTTCAATTTTCTTAGATTTTCAACAATCGACGATGTTTAAAAAGTTAAAATTTAAATTGTCATCCGGTTTTAATACAATTTCCATAAGTTTTAAATAACAAACAGTTGAAAATTTAATCTCCAATTTTTTCAATTTTCTAGAATTAAGTTTTTGAATTTTCTTAAATTTTCAACAATTGAACTTTAAACATTTTTTATTTAAATTATCTTCAAGTTTTAATCATTTATTATATCCATTTTTCTTAAATTTACAATAATTAGAATTTCAATCTTTATATTTCAATAGTTGAAAATTCAGTATCCAATTTTCTTAAATTTTTAAAAATTGAACTT
>NC_046657.1:2164469-2171958 GCF_010883055.1 Belonocnema kinseyi
TTTTTCAAAATTTCTTGGATTTTCAACAATTGAACTTTAAAAAGTTTAAATTTAAATTGTCTTTCAGTTATCATAGTTTAAATCCAAATTTCTTAAAGTTCTCAAAATTGAACTTTAAAAAGTTGAAATTTTGATTATCTTAAAGTTTAAAATGTTTTTCGATTTTCTTAAATTTCTAAAAATGTAACTTGAAAAATTTTAAATTTAAAGTATCTTCTCGTTTTAAGTTTCTTAAATCAATTTTTCTTATATTTACAATAATTAAAATATTTATATTTCAACAGTTGAAAATTCAGTATCCAAGTTTCTTAAATTTCTAAAAATTGAACTTCAAAATTTCAAAATTTAATTATCTTTGAGGTTTAAAGGTTTTAAATTCAATTTTATTCAATTTTCAATCGTTATGTTTTAACAGTTGTAAATTCAATCTCCAATTTTTTCAAAATTTCTTGGATTTTCAACAGCTGAACTTTAAAAAGTTAAATTGTCTTTCAATTTAATAGTTTAAATCCAAATTTCTTAAAGTTCTAAAAATTGAACTTTAAAAAGTTGAAATTTTAATTATCTTTAAGTTTAAAATTGTTTTTCGATTTTATTAAATTTCTAAAAATTGAACTTGAAAATTTTTTAATTTAAAGATCTTCCAGTTTTAATAGCTTATTAAATCAATTTTTCTTAAATTTACAATTAAAATATTTATATTTCAACAGTTGAAAATTCAGTATCCAATTTTCTTAAATTTCTAAAAATTGAACTTCAAAATTTCAAATTTTAATTATCTTTGAGGTTTAAAGGTTTTAAATTCAATTTTATTCAATTTTCAATCGTTATGCTTCAACAGTTGTAAATTCAATCTCAATTTTTTTCAAAATTTCTTGGATTTTCAACAATTGAACTTTAAAAAGTTTAAATTTAAATTGTCAATAGAATTGTCAACTATTGAAAATTTACTTTTCACAGTTTCGCAAAAATTTCCACGGTCAAAAAAATTCAAAAGTTTGGAACTTTAAAGCTAAACATTTTTCCATTTCAATTAATAAAAACTAAACTACAATTTAAAGCATTCAAAATGGAACTCTTTAATTTTAAACTTTTAAAATTAAAGTTTAGAAAAGTTTTTCAATTCAAAAATTGTGTATTCAAATACTGAATAATTTACACGTATAAAATGAAAGTGAGGTTTATTTAAAATTAATTTTGAAATAAAAAAAAATTCGAAATGTCTTTTAAAATGAATCGAATTTTCCTAAAATTTTGAGAAAATCCGGCTTATTTTGCGGAGAAAAAAAATTAAACCACTTGAAGTTTTGAAAAAATTAAAAACTGATTTTCCAGAAAAATTGAAAATGATTTTTCATGTTGAAAAATTATTTAAATATTTTAAAAGGTTTCCAAAATTGTCAAAAAATAATCTGAAAGATTTTAAGGAAATCTTTCAAAATTTAGAGATATTTCTAAAAATGGTGGGACGATTCATTAAAAAAAATACACATCGCATTTTTAGTTCAATTTTTTAAAAAACCCATAGAATTAATTTTTAAAAATGTTTCTTTAAAATATTCCAGCTAATCTTTTGCCAATTTTGAAAATATTTTTAAATGATTTTTAAATATTATTCAAAAATAATGATTAAAAGTGATAAATTCACTTTGAATTTTCCTGAGAATCTTGAAAGAATATTTTTTTTTATTCTTTTAAAGCCTTTTCACAAGTCTTAAATTATTTTTAAAACTTTCTACAAATAATAAGTGTTCAATTGTTATTTATACCTCAAAATTCAACGATTTCATTTACAAAATAAACATTTTTTAAATAGAAAAATTACAATTGTAACGTTTAAAGTTTACTAAATATTTAATATCTTTTCTTTTTTCGTGACTAAAAAAATTTCAAATTGAATGGGTTAAAAATAAAATAATTTAAACTCAATAAAAAGACTTTAATTGCGAAAATTGTTAATGACAAAGACTTACAAATTAAAACAGTTAAGTTTTAACCTTAAAAACTCTGTAAATCCTTAAATTTTGAAAGAATTTTTAGGGATTTTTATGCTTAAAAATCAAAATCTAAAATCTAGAATTCAAAAAATAAAATACTCACTTTATTCTTCGCATCGAAGAAATTTCGGCCAACGAGTTGAAGATCTAAGTGATCGAGGCACTTTCTCATGATAATATTAAAAAACTGTATGTAGTGGTGATCACCTTTGCGGAGTTCACCGACCAATCGGATTGTGATCCTAATCTGACTTTGGTCCGACTGTCTCGTTGAGAATACTTCCATTGGTTGATCTTTCGCCTATATTATTAAAAAAACAAAAAAAATTTATTAACAATAAAAATAAAACTATAAATTGTAAATTGGAACTAATTACAGGCCTCGCACTACTTTTTTTCGTAGAAAATCTACATTTTTAGGTTGAAAATGCAACTGTATGATTGAAAATTAATATGCTTTAGTCGAGAATTTAAGTGTTTTGTTCCAAATTCATCTTTGTTGATAATTACAACTAATTTCCATTTTTAATGAAAAACTTTTTTTTTTTTTTTGTTAAAAATGTGATCTGTTAAATTTGCCGCTGAAAATTCATCTTTTTAGGTTGAAAATTCACCTGCTTTCGTAAAAAAAATGTTTGCTTAAAGATTAATCCTTTCAGTGGAAAATATAACTATTTTGATAAAAATATGTTTTTTATTTGTTAAAAATTCATTTATTTTATAAAAAATTCGTATCTCTTGATAAGAAATTAATCTTTGTCTTTAAAGATTCACCTTTTTTGTTGAAAAATAATTTCCTGAATTACACTTTTTTTTAGAATTTAACTCCTTTTTGCTTGAATTATCAACAATATGGTTAAAAATGTCTGTACTTTGTTGAAAATTAATCTTCTTTGGTAGAAGATTTGATGAAAATTATTTTTATTTTGGACTAATATTACATTTTTCACGTGAAAATTGAAGTAATCTATTATTACTTAAAACTTTTCCAGTTGAAAAATTCGTATTTTTGGTAGAAAATTATTATTTTTATTTTAAAAATCATTCTTTTGTAAAAACATTTGTTTGGATGAAAAATTAATTATTTTGTTGAAGCTTCGTTTTTTGTTGTTGTTGAAAAGAATGTGATTCTAACTGAAAATGTAATGTTTGGAAATTTTTATATTTGATTACAAATTCAAATATTTTGTTAAAAAATTGTTGAACCATTTTCAGGGTGGCCGTTTTAATCGACGAAATAAATTCTCGGTCATTTCCCGGTTTGCAAACATTTTTCACGGTCAATGAAATTCAAATTCAAATGCTCTATTATTTACGCGTATAAAATTGAAGATACTAACATTTTTCAATATAAAAAATATATAAATCCACGTTATAAATTTTCAATGCTCTAAATTAAAAAAATCAATCAATGACATTTAAAATTTTTATAATTTTAAGGAATTTTAAGCTAGAAACATCAAATATTTAAAAGTTTTTAACTGAAAGCTTCAAAATTTTATTTCAAAATCATGAGAAATCTAGAAGTTGCTTTAAATTGGTTTTAAATTATTTTGGAAATTTTTCCAGAACTTCTAAATATAATTTTGTAAAAATTATGCTAAGAGCATATTTCAAAAGTTTTTAAAAGATTTTAAGAAAACTTCATAAAATTTGCATGATAATTTTTAATCTTTTTAAATATCCTAAATGTCTCTTAAAATTACTCAAATTTTTTCTACCAATGAATTTTTGTAAATTATATATCAAGATTAAAAAATTTCACTCACAAATTAAGCATTTTTCGAGAAAAAAAAACGATTCTAGGTTTTCTATGTTAAACAATTCAGTTAAAGATTCTTTATTTATAATTATTTGGTTTCAATTTAATTGCCTTGAATAAAAATTCAAATATTGCTAAATATTCAATAATTCATTTTTTTTTTAATTAAAAATTTTGAATTGAATGGGTTAAAAATGGACTATTTTAGACCTAAAACAATATTTTTAATTTAATAAAATTCACATTTGTTTAATTCGTTAGTTAAAATCGGAAAAATCTTAAATTTAGAACTGGTTTAAAATCGTTTCGTCAAATCGTTTTTCTTCACTTTTTATTGCTTGAAGCACAGATAAATAAAAAAATCTATTTTATCCAAAATTTTCAACACCAAAGGCTTTTATTTTTTGTTTGTTCAAGTTTTTAAGAAAGCATTTTAAAATTCTTTAAATTAAAAATATAAGCGAAGAAATAAAAATGTTAAATTGACAATTTTTGAAGTAAAAAAATTTTGAATTACGCATTTTAAGTTAAATAATAGCATAATTGGAAAATGTAACAATTCTAATAATTATTTAAAAATTATTGAAATCGAACGTGGGCATATTTTTCTTCTACAAATTTTGTAAAATTCTCTGTCATTTCCCAGTTTCCCGGTCCAGCGGCCACCCTGTATTTTCTTAAATTTTTAAACTGAAAAATTAACTTATTTGTTGAAAATTCATCGTTTACGCTTGAAAATTATTAAACAATTTGCTTTGTTGAAACTTAATTTGTTTTAAAATTAGTTAAAGATTTAAATATATATTTGAAAAAATCGTTTTCTTTGCTTGAATCTACAACGACTTTTTCAAATTTTAATTTTTGCGTTTGAAGATTCATGAGTATAGTTGAATTTTTTTTTTTTTTTTTGTTTAAATCAAAGATAAAGTTTTTCAACTGAAAATTGAACTATTATGTTGAAAATTCGTACTTTTGGCTTGAAAGTTTAACAATTTTATTGCCATTTTTATTTTCGTTCTTGAATAACATATTTTTCGTGAAGAAAATCCAACTATTTTGTTAAACATCCAACTTTTTCGTTTATAAATTCATATTTTTTGTTTGAAATTTTAACAGTTTGATAGAAAAATAAGTTATTTGGTAGATACAAATTTCGCTTTAAAATAAAAATATTTTTGTGTTAAATCATCAACTATTGCATTTGTCGTTCAAAAATAATTTTTCCAGCTTGAAAAGTTAATTCCTTCGTTGAATGACTTTTTTTTTAAGTTGCATAATTTTAGTTGAAAATTAAACTATTTTGTTGGAAATTCATATATTTGGGTTAATTTCTTTGTTTGTTTTAAATTAGAACAATTTGATTTTCAAAAACTCAACTATTTCGTTGAAAATTCATATTTTCGGGTTAAAAATTAAACAATTTTGTAAAAAAATTCAATTATTTAGTTGCAAATAAACCTTTTTTTAGTTGAAATTTGTCATTAGTTTAAAAGTTCACCGTTTTTTGTAGAAATTTAATCATTTTTCGGATAAAAACGAAACGTCCTTTTAAAATAAAATCTTTTTTGGTCGAATTATCAAAATTCAACATTAGGCCGAAAAACGACCTTTATTCAAAATTCATTTTTTTTTTTAAAGAATTTAAGTATATTGTACAAAAACATTTTTTACATTAAAATATAAGTGTGTAAACTGAAAACTTAAGTTTTTCGTAAAAAAATCATATATTGGATTGAAAATTCAACTCTTTTGTCGAAAATTCAATTATTTTGTTGCAAATTCGTCTTTTTGGTTTAAAAATTCACGTCTTTTGGTAAAAATTTAATCTGTTTTGCATAAGAATTAAAATATTTGCCTCAAAATTCACATATTTGGGTTCAAAATGTAAACCTTTTTTGCAAAATAAATGAATTTTATAACAAATATTTAAATTTTCGACCGAAAAACATTAATTTTTAACAAAAATTGAAAGTTTCCTTTAGCTGAAAAAATTAAATAAAAAAAAGTAACAGATTTTTCAGAAATTGGTTCAATAAGCAACGATGACCTTCAACTAGAATAGTAATTTTAAACCAAGAAGACAACAAAAGCAAAAAATTAATTTTCATTAAAAAAGATAAATTGTCAACCAAAACGTAATTAATTATATTTTAGGTAAAAAAATTAATGGTTAACAAAACAGATGAATTTTCAACTAAAACCATGAAATATCAATGGAAGCAAGTTAAACTTTCAGTTAAAAAATTACTTTCCACAACAACCAAAAATTTGAAAAACAAAAAACAAGCTTGAAAAAAATAGTTAAATTTTCAACAAAAAAAAATGATGAATTTTCAACTAAAATTATAAATCTTTAACTAGAATAATTGAATTTTTGACTAAAAAGTTGAATTTTCTACCAAGAAGATTAATGCCTACCGAAAAATATAAATTTTAATGAAAAATTATAGAATATTCAGCTGGAATAAGTCACATTTTCCGTAAAAAAAAACATCATTTTAAACCAAAAAGAAATAAATTTTCAACAAAATAGTTCATATTTCAACACAAAAAAAAAATTATTTGTCAAAAAAAAAGTAACTTTCAAAGAATTTGATTTCGAAACTGAAAGATGAATTTTCAACTAAAATTATCAATATTTAACTGGAATACTAGACTCTTTAACAACAAAAAAAAGAATTTTTAAAATTATAATAAATTAAAATAAATTAAAATTATCAATATTTAACTGGAATACTAGACTTTTTAACAAACAAAAAAAAAAAGAATTTTTTAACAAATTGTTGAATTCTGCACAAGAAAACATCAATTTTCAAGCAAAAATGAAATAGTTAAATTTTTAGTTAAAAAAATTGATTCTCAATCAAATCTTTTTCTTTTCTACCAAGAAGATTAATGCCTGCCAAAAAATATAAATTTTGATGAAAAATTATAAAATATTCAGCTGGAATAAGTCACATTTTCCGTAAAAAAACAACAACATAATTTTAAACCAAAAAAGAAATAAATTCGCAACAAAATAGCTCATATTTCAACCAAAAAAATTATTTGTCAAAAAAAAAACTAACTTTGTACCCCCATTTGATTTCCAAAATGAAAGATGAATTTTTAACAAAAATTATCAATATTTAACTCGAATATTAGACTCTTTAACAAAAAAAAAAAACAAAAAAATTTTTTTAAATTGTTGAATTCTGCACAAGAAAACTTCAATTTTCAAGCAAACATGATTTGATTTCCAAACTGAAAGATGAATTTTCAACTACAATTATCAATATTTAACTGGAATACTAGACTTTTTTAAAAAAAAAAAAGAATTTTTTAACAAATTGTTGAATTCTGCACAAGAAAACATCAATTTTCAAGCAAAAATGAAATAGTTAAATTTTTAGTTAAAAAAATTGATTCTCAATAAAATCTTTTTCTTTTCTACCAAGAAGATTAATGCCTGCCAAAAAATATAAATTTTGATGAAAAATTATAAAATATTCAGCTGGAATAAGTCACATTTTCCGTAAAAAAACAACAACATAATTTTAAACCAAAAAAGAAATAAATTCTCAACAAAATAGCTCATATTTCAACCAAAAAAATTATTTGTAAAAAAAAAAAAACTAACTTTCAACCAATTTGATTTCCAAAATGAAAGATGAATTTTTAACAAAAATTATCAATATTTAACTCGAATATTAGACTCTTTAACAAAAAAAAAAAACAAAAAAATTTTTTT
>NC_046657.1:2172058-2186715 GCF_010883055.1 Belonocnema kinseyi
TAAGTCACATTTTCCGTAAAAAAACAACAACATAATTTTAAACCAAAAAAGAAATAAATTCTCAACAAAATAGCTCATATTTCAACCAAAAAAATTATTTGTCAAAAAAAAAACTAACAAAAACATCAATTTTCAAGCAAAAATGAAAGTTAAATTTTTAGGTAAAAAAAATTTATTTTCAATAAAACTGATGAAATTTCAACTAAAATGATAAAAATAAATAAAGATTTAATTAAGAGTCAAATTATTAAAACAATTAAAACTTGAATTTCACTGTAGTCAGATGTAAATTCCCGGTAAAAAAACTTTTTTTTTAATTAAAACTTTAGCTTCTGCATTTTTTTTTTTTTTTTTTTTTTTGAAAAATTCGAAATTTTGTAATTCTCACCATGACAAGTTTGGAGCTGGTGTACATGACGGTTCCATCGAAAATGTAAGCACCAATTGCCGCTCGATGCAGACGCAAAAGTCCTTTCCGGACGACGGTTCTCTCCTCGTCCGGTGCGAAATCCACACGGTACTGATATAAACACCAATCCGTGGAGGATTTTGTTAGCAGCTGGAAATAATTAGCCTGAAGATCGATCTTCTGACCATAGGATCCTGTCAAATAAATGGTCAATTACTAAATTTCGCGATTGAAAAAAAATTTCCCAACAATTTAAAGCCTTTTTTTCAGTTATAAATAATACTAAAAAACATAATTCATCATTTCCTCAATTTGTTCATAAATTTAATAACTTTGAATAATAATTCAACCAAATTTCTATTATATCTTCTTGTACTTGAAAATTCAGAAGCATATTTATGTAAAATTAATGGCGGACACTATATTAAATTAAATTTCAACGGCTTAAAATTTGAATTTTTCAACCAAAACGATTAAATTTCTACCAGTAAAGACGATTTTTTAACAAAATACATGATTATTTTTTTAATTGGAAAAGATCAATTTGTTTCATTTAAAATCAACAAAAATTGTTCAATCTTCAGATAAAAAAAAAAAAATAATTTTCAAAAAAATAAAAACTTTTCAACCAAGAAGATTGATTTTTAACTGAATTGTTTCACTTTGAACGAAGTAGTTTTTTTAAGCAAAAAATACGAATTTTCAACGAAAACAGAACAGTTTTCAACCTAAAATGGAATTGTTTAATTTACAGTTTTAAAAATTAATTTTTCACACAAAAAAGAAAACAAAATTAATCAAGGCCAAGAAATTTTCAATTAAAATTGTAAATATTTAACTAGAGCATTGGAATTTTTAAACAATATTAATTTCATACAAAAAAAATACAATTTTTCAAGAAAAGACATGAATTTTGAAATAAAAAATATCAAATTTTAAACAAAAATGGAATAGTTAATAGTTAAGTTAAAAACCAAAAATGTATTTTCAACGAAACCGACGCATTCTCAACTGAAATTATAAATCTTTAACTTAAATAATTGAATTTTAAATCATAAATGTAAATTTTCAATAAGATAAGATTCTACAAAGAAAAATTCCAGCATAAACTTAAATTTTGAACTAAAAATGATCAGTTTTTAACAAAAAATGGAATATTAATAAAATTTTCATTAGAAACATTAATTTTGCACATTTTTTTATCCAAAGTGAGGAATCTTCAACTGGAATAGTTGAACGTTAAATAAAAAAAGAAAAATTTTCAATTTCAAAAGTTGAATTTTTAACAAAAAAAATTAATTTTCAACCAAGAAGATTAGTTTCTACAAAAGAAAAGATGAATTCTCAACAAAATACATGAGTTTTTCATCAAATAGTTTAATTTTAAACTAAAAAATACAAATTTTCAACCAAATACTTGAATTCTGGACAACAAAAAAAAGTTTTTAACCAGAAATGGAATAATTAAATTTTCATTAGAAACATTAATTTTTGACCCCATTTTTTAAAAATCTAAAGTGATGAATTTTCAACGAAAATTGTGAATATTCAACCAATATACGTGAATTTTAAATTGAAATGATGAATCTTCAACCGGAATAGTTGAACTTTAATTAAAAAAAGATGAATTTTTAATTGCAAAATTTGAATTAAAACAAAAATTAATTTAAAACAAAGAAGATTAGTTTCTACAAAAAAAAGATGAATTCTCAACAAAATAGGTGAGTTTTCAATCACATAGTTTAATTTTAAACTAAAAAATACCAATTTTCAACCAAATACTTGAATTTTGGACTAAAAAAATAAAGTTTTTAGCCAGAAATGGAAAAATAATTAAATTTTCAGTAGAAACATTAATTTTCGACCCCATTTTTTTTAACCAAAGTGATGAATTTTTAACGAAAATTATGAATATTCAACCAATATAGGTGAATTTTAAATTAAATGATGAATTTTCAAAAAAAAGGTTTAACTTTCAAACACGTCGTTTTATTTCTAATTAAAAAAGTAAATTTTCAACTAAAATAATAAATTTTTAACTGGAAAAGTTGAACTTCTAACCAAAAAGATGAATTTTTAACCATGAAGATTAATTTCTACTGAAAAAACAAACTATTGTCAACAAAATATATGAATTTTTAACTGAAAAAAAAATTTTGTCAGTTAAACAATGAATAGTTGAATTTTTATTTAAAGAAATTAATGTTCAACAAAAGAGATGAATTTTTAAATTACATTATAGAATAATTCAATTCTAAATTATAAATTTTTAATTGACAAAAAAAAATAAAGTTACATTTTCGAACAAAGTGATGAATTTTCAACTAGAATGATAAATCTCCAACTGGAATAGTATAATTTTAAATAAAAAAGATGATTTTTTAAAACTAAATTGATGAATCTTTAACTAGAATAGTCGAATTTTCAACCAAAATCATGAATTTTTAACTAAAATTGTGAAATATTCAACCCGAATCGTATACCTTCAATTCAAGAAATTTAATTTATAACAAAACGAAAAATATATTTCAAACAAAATAGCTCAATTTCCACCCAGAGGTGAATTTTGAATAAATATTAAGAGCCTGCAATTGAAAAAAATTACTTTTTAACGAGAGAATTTAACTTTTAACCAAATAATTATACTTTTATTACAAAAAGTATTAATTCTGAAAAAAATGTAATTTATATTTCAACAAAGAAAGAATTTTCAACAAAATACATGAATTTTTGAATAAAAACGAGCAAATTTCAACCAAAAATTTCAACCAAAAGAACCAAATTTCAACAAAAATGAAGAATTATTGTTGTTCAGTTTTATATTGGAATTAAAAACGAATTTAAGCACGCTTTTAAAAAAAATCCCTGGCATTTCCAGGTTTTTAGTTATATAAAATAATAATAATATAATAAATAATCAAAATTCCCCGACAATTTCCAGGTAGAGAAGACACCCTGACTATAGCAATTTCCAGAAAATTTTTGAATCTTGGTGAAATATTCAAAATCTTTGTGAAATCTTTTTAAATTTTCGTAAAATATTTGAAACTTTTTGAAATATTGGTTTTAAAGCATTAAAAATGTTGGTGAAATCTTTTAAATCTAAACAAATTAAAAATCGTTTAAAACCTTCAAAATGGTTTTAATATAAAATCCTTATGATTTTTTCATGAAATCTTTCGTATTCATTTTAAATCATTAAAATATTTGAGATTTTCGCGAAATCTCGTGAAAAATCTATTAAAATCATGTCTTTAAAATTTGTTTAAAAATCTTTATCAATGTGTCACATCTTTTGAAATCGTTTAAACAAATTGAAAATTGTTTAAAATCTTGAAAATGGTTTGAAACCTTTGAATTTAGAATCTTTATGATTTTTTCATAAAATCTTTTGTATTTATTTTAAATCATTAAAATATTTGAAATATTTGTGAAATCTTGTGAAAAATCTTCTAAAATTTTGGTAAAATCTTAGCATTTCGGAAATTTTTCTAATCATTTTAAATGTTTGAAATCTTCTCAACAAATTTGAAATCTTTTTAAATTTTAGTAAAATATTAAAAATGTTTGGAAATATTTATGAAATGTTTGTCAAATGTTTCACATCTTTTGAAATCGTCTAAATAAATTTAAAATCGTTCAAAATCTTTAAAATGGTTTGAAATCTTTCAATTTGGAATCTTGATGAATTTTTTATAAAATCTTTTAAATCCTTGAAATTCTTGTGAACGTTTTGAATTATTTGTGAAATGTTTGAAATCTTTGTATAATCTTTCGAATCTTTTGAGGTCCTCTAAAAAAATTTAAAATCTTTTAAAACCTTCAAAATGGATTGAAATTGAAATCTTTTAAAATGTTGTCATGAAACCTTGTCAAAAATCGTTTAAAATTTTGGAAAAATCTTTAAAATCGTCTAAATAAATTTGAAACTATATAAAACCTTTAAAATTATTTGACTCCTTGGAATTTGAAATCTTTATGATTTTTTAAAATGAAATCTTTGTGAAATCTCATCAAAAATCTTTTAAAATGTTGGTCAAATCTTTCCAGTATTTGTGAAATTTGTTGTTTTTAAATCTTTGTGAAATATTCGAATTTTTTGTGCAGTTTTTGTAATCTTGCCAACACGCCTGTTTCAAATCCTTTTAAATTTTGGTAAAATCTTTGAAATCCTTAAAATCTTTATGAAATATTTTTTAATCTTTATGAAATGTTTTGAAATGTTTGTAAAATGCTTGCAATCTTTGGAAATCGTCTAAAAGAATTTAAAATCATTTAAAATCATCAAAATATTTGAAGCCTTGTCAAAAATCTTTTAAAATTTTAGTAAAATCTTTGTGAAATGTTTGAAATCTTCTCAACAAATTTGAAATCTTTAAACTTTCGTAAAATATTTGAAATTGTTGACATTTTTTGAAATATTTATGAATTGTTTAAAACATTTGTATAATCTTTCAAATCTTTTCAGATCCTATAAACAAATTAAAAATGGTTTAAAACCTTTAAAATGGTTTTAATTTGGAATCTTTATGATTTTTTCCCGAAATCTTTTGTATTAATTTTAAATCATTAAAATGTGACATTTTCTTGAAATCTTATGAAAAATCTTTTAAAATGTTGGCAAAATCTTTGCATAATCTTTGAAATCGTCTAAACAAATTTTAAATCGTTTAAAACCTTTAAAACGGTTTGAAATCTTTGTGAAATATTTTTATATTTTTGCTAGAATCTTTGCAATATTGGTAAAATCTTTGAAATCCTTTAAATCTTTGTGAAATATTTTGATATTTTTGAAATATTTGTAAAATATTTCTTTAATCTTTGTGAAATCTTTTGAAATATCCAATTTATTGAATACTTTTAAAATTGTTTAAAATATTTGAAATCCTTGATAGCGATTACCAGAAAATTGTTCAATCTTGGTGTTTTTTTTTTTTTTTTTTAATATTTCTAAAAAGTTTGAAATCTTTGAAAATCGTCCATTAAAAATCGTTTAAAATATTGAAAATGGTTGGAAATCCTTAAATTTTAAATATTTACGATTTTCTTATGAAATCTTTTGTAATAATTTTAAACGTTTGAAATCATCTCAACAAATTTGAAATCTTTTTAAATTTTCGTAAAATACTTGAAATTTTTAAAAATGTATTAATGCAATGTTTGAAATCTTTGTCAAGTATTCCACATATTTGGAAATCGTCTAAGCCAATTTAAAACCGATTAAAATCTTTAAACTGGTTTGAAATCTTTGAATTTCGAATCTTTATGAATTTTTTATGAAATCTTTGTGACATTTTTTGTACTGGTTGTGAAATGTTTGAAATCTTTGTCAAATATTTCACATCTTTCGAAATCGTCTAAACAAATTTAAAATAGTTTAAAACTTTGCAAATGGTTTAAAATTGGAATCTTTATGCTTTTTTCACGAAATATTTTTTATTCATTTTAAATCATTAAAATATTTGAAATTTTGGTGAATCTTGCCAAAAATCTTTTAAAATTTTGTCAAAATCTTTGTATAGTCTTTAAAATTGTCTAAATACATTTGAAATCGTTTAAAAGCTTTAAAACTTTTTAAAATCTTTTAAAATTTTGGTGAAATCTTTCGAGTACTTGTGAAATTTTTCTTAAATCTTTTGTTCACATTTCAAATCATTAAAATAGTTTTTGAAATCTTTTCAAAACCTTTTGAAATATTCTAAAAGTGCCCCTTTTTCAAAATCCTTGAATCCTTTTTAAGTTTTCAAAATCCGTGTACTCTTTTTGAAATGTTCAAAATTCTTTTATATATTATAAAAGTTTCGAAATCTTTTTAAATTTTAGTAAAATCTTTGTAAAATGTTTTCAAATATTCTTAAAATGTTTGAAATCGTTGAAAATCGTCTAAGCAAATTAAAAATCGTTTAAAACCTTTAAAATCGTTTTAATTTGGAATCTTTATGATTTTTTCCCGAAATATTTTGTATTAATTTTAAATCATTAAAATGTGACATTTTCTTGAAATCTTATGAAAAATCTTTTAAAATGTTGGCAAAATCTTGGTATAATCTTTGAAATCATCTAAACAAATGTTAAATCGTTTAAAACCTTTAAAACTGTTTGAAATCTTGATGAAATCTTTGTGAAATATTTTAAACTTTTGCTCAAATCTTTTCAATATTGGTAAAATAAATCCTTCTTTAGATTACAAATGTTTTGAAATCTTTATAAATTTTGGTAAAATCTTTGAAATCCTTTAAATCTTTGTGAAATATTTCTTTAATCTTTGTTTGTGAAATGTTTTGAAATATCCGATAGCTATTTCCAGAAAAATGTTCAATCTTTGTGAAATGTTTTGAAATATTTCTAAAAAGTTTGAAATCTTTGAAAATCGTCCAAACAAATTTAAAATCGTTTAAAATATTGTAAATGGTTGGAAATCCTTGAATTTGAAATATTTACGATTTTCTTATGAAATCTTTTGTAATAATTTTAAACGTTTGAAATCATCTCAAAAAATTTGAAATCTTTTTAAATTATCGTAAAATATTTGAAACTTTTAAAAATATTAATGCAATGTTTGAAATCTTTGTGACATTTTTTGTATTGGTTGTGAAATATTTTAAATCTTTGTCAAATATTTCACATCTTTCGAAATCGTCTAAACAAATTTAAAATAGTTTAAAACCTTTAAAATGTTTTGAAATTGGAATCTTTATGCTTTATTCACGAAATCATTTGTATTCACTTTAAATCATTAAACTTTGGCAAAATCTTTGTATATTCTTTAAAATTGTCTAAACAAATTTGAAACAGTTTAAAAGCTTTAGAACTGTTTGAAATCTTTGAATTTAGAATTCTTTAATGAGTTTTGTTATGAAATCTTTTGCATTCATTTTGAATCCTTAAAATATTTGAAATCTGTTAAAATTTTGGTAAAATCTTTGCAGTACTTGTTAAATGTTTCTTAAATCTTTTGTTCACATTTCAAATAATTAAAATAGTTATTTGAAATCTTTTCAAAACCTTTTGAAATGTTCTAAAAGTTTGAAGATCTTTGTGAAATTTTTGAAATCTTGCCAGCGCGCCTTTTTCAAAATTCTTGAATCCTTTTTAAGTCTTCAAAATCCGTGTACTCTTTTTGAAATGTTCAAAATTCTTTTATATATTATAAAAGTTTCGAAATCTTTTTAAATTTTAGTAAAATCTTTGTAAAATGTTTTCAAATATTCTTAAAATGTTTGAAATCGTTGAAAATCGTCTAAACAAACTTAAAATCGTTTAAAACCGTTAAAATGGTTCGAAATCGGAATCTTTACGATTTTTTCATAAAATCTTTTGTATTCATTTTAAATCATTCGAATATTTGAAATCTTCGTGAGATCCTGTCAAAAATCTTTTCAAAAAATTTGAAATCTTTTTAAATTTTCGTAAAATATTTGAAATTTTTATGATTCGTTTAGAAATCTTTGTTTAATGTTTCACATCTTTTGAACTCGTTTAAACAAATTTAAAATAGTTGACAATCTTTAAATGGTTTAAAATATTAATTTTTTATAAAATCTTTTGTATTGGTTTTCAACCATTAAAAATTTTAATCCTGGAAATTATTGTGAAAAGTTTTGAATTATTTGTGAAATCTTGGAATCTTTTAAGATATTCTAAAAAGATTTAAAGTGGTTTTAATTTCGAATCTTGATGATTTTTTCATGAAATCTTTTGTATTCAATTTAAATCATTAAAATATTTGAAATTTTCGTGACATCTTATGAAAAATCTTTTAAAATTTTGGCAAAATCTTTAAAATCGCCGAAACAAATTTTAAATCGTATAAAACCTTAAAAAACGCTTGAAATCTTTGAATTTGGAATCTTTTATGAAATCTTTTGTATTTATTTAAAATCCTTAAAATCTTCTAAAAAGTTTTAAAATCTTCGTGAAATATTCGAAATCTATGTGAAATTTTTGAAATCTTGCCAAGGCGCTTTTTTAAGCCTTCAAAATCCGTGTACTCTTTTTGAAAAGTTCAAAATCCTTTCACATATTACAAAAGCTTGGAAATCTTTTTAAATTTTGGTAGAATATTTGTGAAATTTTTTGATATATTTTTAAATCTGTATGAAATCTTTTTGCGTTCATTTTAAGTCATCGAAATCCCTTGAAATATCAAAATTTTTTGAATTCTTTTAAAATTGTTTAAAATATTTGAAATCCTTGAAAGGGTAAACACCCAGACTATAGAAATTTCCCGAAAATTCGGGAATTTACTCACCTTGTTTCGTTGCACATCCGGGCGGTCGCGTCAGGAGACATTCAGATTCGTTCACCCTCCTTCGTCCTCTCATTCCTCCTCGACCAACCGCGACGACATCACCTCCAGGCCCTGGAAATTAAAAGAAAAAAAAGAAAAAAAAAAAAAAAAACCAAAGAAAAATTAAAAATATTTACATTTTTCTTTTTTTTTAATCATTTTTAATCAATTAGCAAGTACCAGATGGTGGAGAAGATGGCTCTGGTGGAGTTGAACCACCAGATTCATATGGCGTCTCGTGAACTGGGGCTACCCTTTGTGTGGCGCGACCAACGCTCTAAAAAAAAATTATTCACATTTTTTTAGATTCTCATAATTTCTAAACGAAATTCGAACATAAGTTTTTTAATTGCAAATTTTTGAATTTAAATGCTCAACAGTTTACACCTATGAAATCGAAAGTACTAGCACTTTTAAATTGAATGCATTTAAACGGAAAAATTTAAAATTTTTAACTTTTATCAATTGCAGAGTTTAAAGACTCAGATTCAGTTTCAAAAATATAAATCCATGTTATCATTTTCAATGCTATAAATTGAAAAAACAATCAATAAATTTGAAAATCAAAAAATTGTAGTATTTAACCAAAAAAAAAGGTTACATTAGAAGTTGAATCATTTTTATTTTTAATAGTTTAAGATGTCCTTAACAAGCTTCAAAAAATTTTAAATATAAAATCATTTTAAATTTTCCCAGCAATCTTAAGAAAATATTTGTATTCTTTTGAAGCCTTTCCCAATTCTTAAAAGCTTATCCATTATTTTTTTGGTTTAAAATCCTCTAAATGTCTCTAAAAAAATACTTGAATGTTTCTACAAATAATAAGTGTTCATTTGTTATTTATACATACAAATTCAACAATTTATAACAATTGAGTTTCAAATTATTTACATTTCGTCACGAATTAAGGATTTTGAATTGAACCAGTTCAATTTTCAACCCTGAACTTTGGAAATTCTTACAATTTTAGCACTAATTCTCAATTTCAAGGGCTTTTAATTTTTAATTGTTTTATGTCTTCCAGGGCTGCATTTTTTAATTCTTCAAATTATAAATTTCAGCAGAAGAATAAAAATCTGAACTTAAAAAATAAATTCACTATCATTTACCAGTCCAATTTTAAATAAAATGAACACTTCTAAAATTAGAAGTTGAATTATTTACATTTCAAATAGTTTGAAAATCCTTTAAAAAGCTTCAAAATCTTGAAAAATCGACACGTTTTAGATTTTTTCAATATTAAAAATAATATCAATTTTCTTAGGAATCTTAAGATTTTTTTTTGAAGTTTTGAAACAATATCTAAAATTTAATAAATTTGAATTAACAATTATGAATATATTATTTTGAAATTATTGTAAAATTGAAAATAGTTTACAAATTGTCAATCGGGTGTTCACTATTGTTTAAATAATTTTTAAGCCTTTAAACCAGCATTTTTAAAATTAAAGATTATTGTTGGAAATTTAACTGATTTTTTAAAAATTCCTTATTTCAGCTTTAAACTTTAGCAATTAGAAAGGAAATTAAATTACTTCTTTCAAAATTAACTTATATGTTGAAAATTCATATTTTTAGGTTGAAAACTCGAATATATTGCATGGCGTTTCAACTATTTTAGTGGGAAATTTTAATTATTTTTTTTTGGTTAAAACTTTTTGTTTGTTGAAGATTTAACGGTTTTCCCAAAAATTCGTTCTTTTTTTTGCTTCAAAAATAATTCTGGTAACTGAAAATTTAGCTCCTCTATTTAAGGCAAAAAATTATTTTTTTTTTTGTAAAAATAGAACTATTTTGTTGAAATTGGGACTATTATATTGAAAATTGAACTATTTTATCAAAAAATGTTTTTTGTTTGTTAAAATATTAAGGTTTAAACTGAAAATGTAATTACTTTACATTTGATTGAAAATTCTTTTTTTTTTTTTTTTGAAAAAGCTTCAATTAATTGATTAAAAGTGGAACTATTTTGTTGAAAATTCTTCTCTGAGCAGGATCAACAAAATTTGTGCCTGATATTTTAACACTTTAGTAGAAAAAAGAAGCTATTTGGCTGAAACATTATCTGTTTTGATTAAAGATTCAACCATTTTGTAGAAAATTCCTAAATTGGGGTTAAAATTTTAACTTTTTCGTAGAAAATTAGTCTTTTCAGCTTTTAAAATCCAAAAATTTGGTACAAAAATGACGAATCTGCCTGCAAATGAACAGATTTTCGGGTCGAAAACTAAACTGTTTTGTATAAAATTTGTCATTTTGTTTTGAAAATTCATCTCTCTTGGTAGAAATTTAATACTTTTGGGCTAAAGATTCAACATTTTAGTTCAAATGCATCTTCTGTGGTTTAATTAAACTATTGTTTATTTTAAATTAATATCTTTCTTCGTAAAAATTGAACGATTCAATTTTTTGTCGAAAATTCGTCTGTTTTGTATAACTTTTTGGTAGAAAATTCATCCTTTTTTGTCAGAAATGCAACTGTTTGGTTGAATACTAATCTTTTTTTTTTGTTGATTCAATTTTTTTTGTGAATTCGTATTTTGATAGAATTAAACTGTTCTAGATTTAATTTTAAAATCTTTTTTGGTTGACATGTAATTACTATTATATTTTTTCGTTGAGAATAAATGTTTTCTTTAGTAAAAAAAAATATATTTAGTTTGGAATTTAATAATTTTGTTAAAAAGTTATTGGTGTTCGTAAAAAATTCAACTATTTTGTAGAAAATTCGTTTCTTTTTGCTTGAAACTTCATGAACATTTTCTTTAAATTGTTTTTGATCTTTCTTGACTAAAAAAGCTTTTTTGGTTGAAAATTAAACTATTCTGTTAATAATGACTTTTTTTTAATTAACTTTTTTGTTGTAACTTTACATTTTTTGATGGAAAAAATACTCTTTCTTGAGAATTCAATAATTTGTTGAATTTTTTTTCAATTCTCACTACAAAAACGTTTTTTTTCGTTGAATGTTATTTTGTTTGTAACTTGACTGTCGTTAGAAATTAGTTTCGTGCTTGGTTGGAAATTAATTGTTTTTTGTTGAAAATCTAAAAATTTCATTTTTGACGAAAACTGATTTTTTTTCAGGTAAAAATTAAAGCATTTGGTTTAACATTTACCATTTTTATTGAAAATTCCACTATTTGGTATAAAATTGAACTATTTGGTACAAAATTAATATATTTAGAAGAAAATTAATTTTTAACCCTTACTGGGTATAAAACACCCAGCGACTTATTTGCGCTTTAACAAAACGTACCAAATTCAAGAAAATAGAACACATGGCACCAAATTAACAAATGACATGCATAATTTTGATTTTTATCATTTTTATAGGCAGTTTAAGATCAATAAAGTCGTTTTATCACGCAAAGGACGGTGTTTCATTTTTCATTCATTCGAAGCTTTTATTTTCCAGAATAAATACCTTTCTTGGAACGAACACTATAGGACTAATTTTATTTTTCATGTGCCGTATCTCAGAAGTCTTCAGGTAAAATTTTAAGTAAAAATATTAAAAACTGAAAAAGTTAGAAATTTTAGAGTGAAAAAAGTCATTTAAAATTTTTTTTCCAAACAAGATTTTTTTAAACTACTTTAAATTTCAAAAACGGTTATGAAACATTTTTATCCGTAAGCTAGATAGATTAAACATTCATTAATTGATTTTCTTTCTAAAAAAAATATCCAATACCGTCCGCACAGCACACGTTTGAATATCCTTGGGTACCGAACACCCAGTATGCTCTTTATGTAATTTTACCCTAAAAAAACTAAGGGGAAAACGGAGACGATTTTTTAATTGATATAAAAAAATGTCATTCTTCATTAAAAAAAATCAAAACCTTGTAAAAAAGAGGGAGAAAAGGTACAAATTGGTTAAAATTTTTTTAATTTTCAAGTGGGGAAAAAGGGAAAATTATAAAATAAATGTTTCCTCACCGTTGAAGATGGTGCTCTGGAATAACCTCCGGAACTTCCAGCCGTAGGTTCCTGAGATCCGGGTCTTCGGCCCCAACTGTCCGATTCTCTTTCTAACGGAGGCGTCGGTTTTGCACGACCTCGACTCCGGCCCATCGCCCTTCCGGTTCCTGCCTGATCCCCCATATCTCTACTGTACGCTCTACTATATTCTCTACTATATTCTCGGGGATAATCTCTTGACTCTCTTGAATCTCTTGAATCCCTCGAAGAATCTCTCGGATAATCTCGTGAATCTCGAGGATATTCCCCCCTAGGATAATCGCGCGAATCTCTGGAACTCCTGTCTCGATCTCTATCTTCCCGAGAGTACTCTCGGTATCTGCAATGTTTTTAAATTCCACTTTTTTTTATTAATGCAGAGAAATGGCTTCTGAAAGGGGATTAATGAAAGTAATAGAGGTGTCTTAACGATAATAGGCCTCAGACTCACTTTCAAGATCGAAAATAGGTGTAAGTAATGTCACAAAATTAAAAAAAAACTTGTCTCAAAATAATGCTTCAATGTTTATTTAAAATATTATTATCTATAAATGATCAACATTTCTGTTGATCACAGGTTTCCCACTTTTTCCCCTTATTCTTATATTTTAACCCTCAAAGTGCATATATGGTCAAAATCACGGCAAAGTGTATCGTGGGTGTTTAACACCCCACCGTTTTTAATCATGTATTGTTTAACCCCTATTGAATATTTTGTTACAATAAAATTATCCGATATAGTGTAAGGTATCTTTTATTAGGCAGAGTTGATTTTATAGCAATTTATTTATTTTAAGTTTGTAAAAAAAATTAATGAAAAATACGAAAAAATGTTTTTGTTTTCATATTTAAAAATTCCTATCTCACGCAATTTTAATTATTTTAACCTGAAAATTTATGAATATACTTTTGAAATAGTGTACTTTCATCAAAAAAATTATTGCAACATGGGTGCTTTCAAAAAAGATATTTATTTGCACAGTTCAAAAGTCACTTTTATGATAAAATGATTAATAATTTGTTATGCTTTTAAATCGATTCATAATTATAAAAATCGAGAAACTTTATGCAAGATATTGAAAAAGGGGACATATATAACTGTATTTTAACAATTATATTTTATCCAACACATCCACAGTCTGCTCTCGCATGACGTGATGCTATAAGTTATAAGCCATCTACAAAGAAAAAAAGTATGAAATAATCGAAAAAAAAATATTTCACTTCATATGATATCCATACGTTAGAAAATAAACAAAAATCAATAAAATTTTTTTGAAAATTTCTCCAAAATTACTTTTTCACTCACAAAGTGCACACTGGGTGTTAAAGACCCCACGATTTTTCCCCCTCACTTTCAGCAGCTGCTGCTAGTAGACTGACGCTTGACGCAGTATTCTAAACGACTTTACTTACAGTTAGTGTCTCGAACTAAAGCTGGATGGCAACACTTACTCAATTTTTTCGAATTCAGTTTGGTTTGAGTTTAAAAATTGTTTGGGGTCTTAAACACCCACAGTGCACTTTGAGGGTTAATTTAAATTAAAGCTGAACTAATAATACCCTGTAAGAAAGTCATACTTTTAGGTTTGAAAATTCATTCTTTTTTTTCTTTGCTTGCCAATTCAATAATGTGACTGACATATTCTTTCGTTTCAGACTAAGCAATTATTATTAGTTCAAAATTTAACTATTTTGTTGCAGTAGTTCACCTTTTTGGTTAAAAATGATTCTCTTCCATCTTAAAGTTAATTTTTGTTCATTAAACAATCAAAACTTGGACAAAAAATTACCTATTTATTTGAAAATGTAGGTATTTTCTTAAAAATTCGTGCTTTTTGGTAGACAATCAAATTAAATCAATTTAAAATCGTTGAAAATTCATCTTCTTTGTTTAAATATATTTTTTTTATTTTCAATTAAAACATTTTATTGTCGAAATATGAACTCTTAAGATAAAAATTAAACCCCTTTGTTGAAAGTTAAACTAATATA
>NC_046657.1:2186815-2197069 GCF_010883055.1 Belonocnema kinseyi
TTCAACTCAAAATTTGAATATTTTGTCTGATTAAAAACTCAACTATGTAGTTGAAAATTTTTTTAAAATCAAAATATATAAACTCAAAAATAACCAAATAAAATTTGGAATAGAATTACATTCATTATTCGAATGTATTTAGTTAAAATGTATGTAATTTGCTCTAAATTCGCCTTTTTTGTGTAAAAAAAATTATATCTTCTTGGTTAAAACTTTATGTAATTTTCTTTAGATTCCTCTTTTTTGGTTGAAAATAAATTTTTTAAATAAGAATAAAGTATTTTGTTGAAAATTTGTATTTGTAGGTTGAACCATACTGTTTATTATTTTTAATTACAAATCTTTTTGTTAAAATTTGAATGGCTAAGTTTTCGTTGATTTTTAACTATTTAATTGAAAATTCAACTACTTTGTTAGAAGTGTTTTTGTTTTTGGTTGCAAATTTATGGTTTCATTTGAAAATTTGTTTTTTATTTTTATTACAATTAATTTTTTGAGCTGATAACTGGACTATTTGGTCGAAAATTTAAACATTGTATAGAACAATTGTATTTTTGTATTGAAAATTCAATAATATTTGGTACAGAATTAAGCTATTTTGTAAAAAATGTGTTTTTTATTTATTGAAATTTGTTACTTAAAAAAACCTTACATTTTTTAAATTAAAAATTGACCTTTTTTAGTTAAAAATTCAACTAATTAGTTTTAAAAAATCGAATAAAATAAAATTAGGACTAACAATCACATTAATTGTTCAAGCCATTTAATTGAAAGCTTATTCGATTTGTTAAAAATTCGCCGTTTTTCATAGAAAATTCGGCGTTTTTGATAGAAAATTCATTTACTTGGTTTATGTTTTTTTTTTTTTTTTTATTTGTCTTCTTTGGCAGAAAATAATTTTTTTGGTTAAAATTCAAGTATTTTGTTGAATGTTTAACTACTTTTTAAAATTACAGTTTTTTTTTTAGAATCTTTTATTAGTTCATTTGAAACCTTGTTTCTTTTTTAATAAAAAAAGTAATTTTTTAAAACTGAAAATTTAATTAAGATAAGATACTTGAGAATTCTTCGTTTTTTTGTAAACAAAATTTTTTCCAACTGTAAAGAGGACAGTTTTGTCAAAAATTTAAATTTTGTATAGAACACTCGTGCTTTTATCTTGAAAATTCAATAATATTTTGTATAAAATTCAACTATTTGGTCCAAAATTCAACTGTTTTGTAGAAATGTTTTTTAATTCAATTTAATCCTTATTGAAAATTTAAATTTTTGATTAAAAATGGATATTTTTTATTTAATGTAATGCAGCTATTTAGTTGAATACAATTTTACAGTCAAAAAATTTGTAATAAAAAATAATAAAATAAAATTTGAACTAACATCAAATACACTGCTCAAAATATTTAGCTGAATTTCGTTAAATTTGTTAATAATTCGCCTTTTTTTGGATAGAAAATAAATCTTCTTGGTTGAAAATTCAACTATTTGGTGAAGTTTTTTTTTCAATAAAAAAAACAACAATGTTTTGTTCTTAAAAATAAAGTATTTAGTTAGAAATGTATCTGTTTTAAAATAACCTATTTTTGATTTTTTAATTAAATCCTTTTTTTGAAATGTGTATCGTTAGTTTACATTGATAATATCACTATTTAGGTTGAAAATTCAACTGTTTCACATAAAATTCGTCGTTTTATAGATTAATAATTCAACAATTTGATATAAAATTTTTTTATTTGGTACAAAATGAATCTGTTTTGTAGAAAATCAGTTTATATTTAATTGAAAATTAATTCTGCTCAATGACAATTTTATCACCCCAAGTTTCGTTAAAATTTATCTTTTTTACTTAAAAAATAAACTATTTAGTTTAAAAAAAAAAATAGAAAAATATAAATTAAACATTAATAAAATAAAATTTGGACATCATATCCATAATTCAAAGTACTTAAATAAAAATCTGTGTTATTTGTTAAAAATTCGTCGTATTAGGTGGAAAATTAATTTTGTTGGTTGAAAATTTAACTACATATTTGGTTAATAGTTTATTTGTTTTCTTAAAAATTCATCTAAAATGCAATTTTTTCCGAAATAGTAGAAAAATAGTGACATTGTTTAACAAAAGTGTTAAATAGTTAAATAGTGCAATGAGTCCGAGGCCTGCGATAATCTAAGGAAAAAATTGAAGCATATTTCATGGAGGTTTTTTCTTTGTTAGCTATTTTTCAAATTTGTGGAAGCATCTTTGATGATGCTTTTTCTTTTAATATATTTTTCAATTTCGCACTTTTGTGTAAGATGAAAAAATTACTAAGATACTAGAAAATTTTCAAAATTAAGAAGTACATAGCAGATAAGTATAAGATATTTTTAGCCGCAGAGGCAGTTTGGCAATGAGAGGAAAATCAAGAAAGGTAAAGCAATAAGACATGCCGAAAAATAAGCATTTATCTATCAAAAAAAGATTTTTATACAAAAATTTCAATTTCAAACCCTTTTAACTTTTTAGTCTTCAAAAAATAAAGACTTAAAATGGAAAATTTTTAAGTTAAAGTTGAAAACACACTTACATTATATGTAAACAAGTTTGAAATTTTAAATAATTGGTCAAATATGAACTTTTTTGTTAAAAATTTATATTTTCGATTTGAAAATTTAAGTCTTTTTTACCAAATTCGTCTTTAGAGCAGAAAAATTCCACATTTTGTTATGATTTTTTTTTTCATTTGCTGAAAAATCTTTGTTTGAAAATTCGTATGCTTTGGTAGAATTCAAATATTTTTTGTTGCAAATTCATGTATTTTGTTGAATATTCGGCTTCTTTCACAAAATATTAATCTCTATGTTTGAAAATGCATCTTCTTGGTCAATAATTGAACTATTTGATAGAAAATTAAATTTTTTATCTTTAGGTTCTTGGTAAAAAAATTTATCAATTTGATAATTAACTTTGTTTCTATTTTGGCGAAATTAAATTTGGTATGGTAAAAACCATTTTTTTGAACTGTAAATATAACTCCCATTTTGAGTTGAAAAATTATCATTTTTAGTGGTAAATTCATGTTTTTGTTAAGAATTCCTCTTTTGAAAATTTATCTTTTTAGTTCAAAATTAATTGTTTTTTTCATTAAAGACTCATTATTAAGTAAAAAATGCACTTCTTTTATTAAAAATTTCCCTATTTTGATGAAAATTCAACTATATTGTCAAAAATTCATGCATTCTGTATAAAATTTGTTTTTGTCTATTTTGACAAAAAATTAAATATTTTTAGTTGAAAATTAATCATTTTTCGTTAAAAAATCATCCTTTTAGTTCGAAATTAATTTTTTGTTCATTAAAGATTTATCTTTCAGTAGCAAATTAATTTCTTTGGATAAAAATTGAACTATTTTGTTGAAAATTCTTTGGTTCGAAAATAAATTTATGCTTTACCTGGAAATTTTGAAAAATGAACTATAGTGTTAAAAAATATGCACTTTATTGAAAATATGTCTTTTTTGGTATAAAACTAATCTTCTTGGTAAAAAAAATTCTTCCGCTTGGACAATTCATTTCTTCTATTAAAAATGAAAATTGTTTGAAAATTCAATCATTATTTTTTATGGAAAAATTCAACGACTTGGTTGACAATTCATGTCTTCGGTTGCACATTTCACAATTTAGTTAAAAAATACGTTTATCATGGTTAAAAATTCAAATAATTTAGTTGAAATTTCCTCATTTTTTTAAAAAGAAAATTTTACTAATTCCGCTTTTTGGATCAAATTTTTTTTTCATAGAAGATTTATCATCTACTTAAAAATTCTTTTTTCTTGGCTCGAAAAATAATTTGTCTTCTTTGGTTGAAAATTGAGTCTTTGAGAAAATTTGTCTTTTCTTGGCAGAAAATTAATCATCTTGGCTAAAAAAAAAAAATAATTTCGTTACTTGAAAATTGGACTATTTAATTGAATAGTTTGTTGTTAAAAATTGCTGTTTTTTAGTTGAAAAATCCTCGTTTGGTCTAAATTTCATTTCTTTGGCTAAATAGTCATGCTACTTATTTTAAATTGATCCGTTTTCTGTAGAAAATTCATCTATTTCAGCAGAAAATTAATACTTTGGTTAAAAATTGATCATTTTTCGTTAAAACTTCATCTATTTCATTTAAAATTAATTTTTGCTTTCATTAAAGATTTATATTTTAGTAGAAAATTCATTTCTTTAGATAAAAATTGAACCATTTGGTTAAAAATTCTTCTTGTGTTTGAAAATTAATTTGTTCTTTGCTAGGAATTTTGAAAAAGAAACTATATTGTTAAAAAATTGCTTGAAAATTAATTAAATCATCTTTATGCAAAAACTCAACTACATGTTTGACAATTCATTTCTTCAGGTGAAAATTGCGTTATTTAGTTGAAATTTCGACTTTAAAAAAAAAAATTAGACTAATTCCAGTATTTGGTTTAAAATTCTTTTTTTTTTATAGAAAATTTATAATTTCATCGAAAATTCATTTCTTTGGCTGGGAAATATGATTGTTGAGGGTTTAGTTTTTTTTTTTTTGAACTATTTTATCAACAATTAATTTTTCTTTTTGGTTGAAAATTCGTCCTTTCTGGGCAGAAAATTAATATTGATTAAAAAAAAATCATGCCGCCAGTTGAAAATTTTTCTATTTCATTGAATATTTGTTTTTGTTCTTGAAAATTGATCTTTTTTAATTAAAAATTGATCATTTTTAGTTGAAAATTCATGCCTTTTCATCAAAATTCGTCTTTTGGTAAAAAATAAATCTTCGTAGTTAAAAATTCATAATTTTTGTCAAAAACTAAACTATATTTTGTTGAAAAATCCTCTTTTGGTCTAAAATTAATTTCTTCGGCTAAAAATTCACAGATTTTTTTCAAAATTGATTTTTTTACTGTAGAAAAGTAATTTTTCCTCGTTAGTTTAAAATTCGTCACTAAAGCATTAAAATTATTTTTAGTTGAAAATGCATTGAATTATTTATAAATGTCGTTGAAAAATTATCTTTCTTTGTAAAAAATTATTCTTTGTTAAAAATTAATGAATTTTGTTACAAATGTAGCAATTTTTTCTATAAAAAATAAATGCATTAGTCGTACATCAAATCTGAAAGAAAAAATGATAACTGTCAGGGAAAATGGAAAATTGGTCAGGAAAGTGCAGGGAAGTTTGAAATTGTTATCTAGTAACTTTGTTCTCTAAATAACGCGCCTTAAATTAATTACATTGGGAGAAGTGGGATTTTTAATTAAAAAATTGTATGTAAAAAAAGTTCACCTCTTTTCTCCCGGTCCAGCCTGTTACAATTGAACCAATTGGGATTTATTTGTTTAAATAATATTTTTAACAGAATTATAAAAATGTAGATCATAAGAATTATAAATTCGAAATTTATCAAGAATTTCTTGGAAGAAACAATCTCCTATTTCTATCACGACCAGTATCAAATTTTATCGTGTTTACAAAATCGAAACAAGCTTTTTGTCACCTTCAAGGTCAATGATCTCATCAAGTTTTATGCTAGTTGTAATAGTCTCAAAATTTTTGGGAGTGAAAGGGAGAAAGTCGGGTATTCGGGTTTATTATCTTTTTTTTCTTTGCAACCAAGATAAAAGTTTGAAACCAGATGTTTAGATTTAGTTCCAATTTCACTTATTTGACTCGCGTTTGTTTTTTTAACCCCAAAAATTAACATCAACAATTTTATTTTGTACGGGTTTGTCAAAAAAGCTTTATTTCTGCATTCTCGTAATTTATGAAAGCTCTCCCCGAAGAATCATATTTTCATAATACTATTGTTACACTTGACGACAACTGGAAAATCGAGGAAACCAACTGGAATAAAAGTCCAACACCCAAAAATTGAAAACTTCCGATATCTTTGTCAAAATGATTCCTAATTCCCAACAGCACACTATCGAAATAAATAATGCATGATACGAACTTGACCCTGGAAAATCGAAACCCGAGCGAAAAAAGTGTTTTGGAATCCTTTTGTTTTGGATTTGGCGCTCAAGGATATATTTTTATTTTTATCACCGTCACGAAGCGGAAAAAGTCGGCTCGGAAACGATGCTATGCAGAATGTAGAGAGGAAATCTTGAATGAAAGGTGAAGAATAATAAAATTTGGAATTCGAATCAAGGATTTTGGATTTTGGAAGTGCGTAGTTTCAGCGAGGAAGCAGTGCGAGATGAAAATGTAGGTTATGTTTGGAGGACTTTTTGCCTTATCTTATAAATCGTAAGAAATAAACGAGTACGAACCGATAAGAATCCCTGGGATGAGTTTCCTTCGGCATTGTTTATTCCTGATAGAGAATTTTTCGAAGCCAAGAACCGATTTACTTCAGCATGCAACTCGCCAACGCGTTCATGCAGGTATAATCCAGCGAAACATCTAAAGAACGAAAAAGCTCAATATGGCCACCAGTCAACGCGCGACGAAAATCCCGAGAATTCGTGAATGAGGGGACTGGACTGGACTCGAGTGACTGAAGTCCCGAACCATCCGAACGGTCCAAGCTCGAACGAATCTGCCCGAAGGTGGAAGCTTTCCCTCGCTCGCGATATTCGCCACCAGTGCTCGTAACGAGTGCCCTCCGAACTCTTCTACGCATGCGTCGCGCTCGGTCTCTGATTCGTTGCTATTCTCGCGCAATTTGAAATGTTAAAAAATAACATTTTTATTGTTTATTATGAATAATGTCATTTTAACTTATATAAATGTTTGTTAGACCGATATTAATGAATCTTGATAAAAATAACAATTTATTAAGTGCATACTGTGTTATGGCTGTTTTTGCTAAATATATAAATTTTTGTATTAATCAATATAATTCTATTGAAAAACAAGATTGTCAATGCATTTTATTATTTTAATAAACTTTAAATAACAAAGTTTTCGAATAATGAAAAATATGCAAGAAAAATACAAGTGAGTACCAAAGGATATTTTTTATTTACACAGTATGCACTTAAAATTTTTTTATAAAGATTCATTAAAATCGGTCTAACAAACATTTATATAAGTTAAAATGACATTCCTAATAAATAAAAACGTTATTTTTTAACATTTCAAATTGCGCGCGAACAGCAACGAATCAGAGACTGAACGAGACGCATGCGCAGAAGAGTTCGGGAGACTCATTACGAGCACTGTTCGTCACATACTGTGACGGCTTGCGTATTGCCGTCAATTAAACTCGTTGATTTTATAATCTCAGTCGATAAAGAAGAAACTTTCTTTATCGTAAGATACGAGTTAATTTAAATTCTTACAAAAATTTAATAATTGTTTTATGAAATTGCTTATCAAGGTTATTTAGAATGCTAGTATAAACTCTTCAACATTCTCTCTCTCTCTTCTTCTTTAATTTTAGGATAAAATAATTTGCTTCATATACCTAATAAGATAAAATAGTATACATGAAAATGTAACCTTATTAAAAGTCAAGTGCGCGGGGCCTACGTGGTCAGCTTGATACGTTACGACATTCGTTAGCGAGCTCCTATTGGTCAGGCTCAACATCAAGGGGTTACACTTGACTCCCCTACTCTAATGCTACCCTTGCACGTAATCCAAAAAAGCAAAGTTATAAAGATATGTGACTCGGGGAGGAACGGCAGATATCCTTGAATCGTTGATATGCATTGAACTCGCGTCACTCGAGATCTTAAATATTAAATATTTGATATAGAAAGTAGAATCTAAAATGCATAAGTTCCGCGTAACTTAGTGTAGTCGTCGAATCTAGTTTATATCTAACATTAAGTGAAGTTAGATATAGAATTTAATAATAATAATTAAATTGTTTATATTAACTGTTGTGTGTGTGTCCCATGGATTAATGTGCAAAATTATTCATTTCAAATGACATTGAACTTGTGAGATTCTTAATTTCATCACCTGTGATTATTATAAGGATTTAAATAACCGCGGTAGTTGATTTTTAAATCAACGCCAATCAGCAGCGAAGCTTACGACTAGAAAAGGAATCCACCAATCAAAGAATAATTCTTTATATTATTCGGTGGATCCGAAAGGTAGGACGTAACATTTGGTGACAGCGTAGTGGGATTTGCTGCGCCGCGGGAACTAAGTTAAAACGCCTCAATCTTTCCCGGTATAAGTGGATAATCTTGGGACGATTATATTTAAGGCTCAAGACCCATGAGTACAGGAATTGGGAGAGGTCCAGTTAAAGTTTGAACCACCGAGAGTTCTGACATCCAGAGATCAGCACCGAGAGTTCTGACATCCAGAGATCAGTACCGAGAGTTCTGACGTTCAGAGATCAGCACCGAGAGTTCTGACAACCAGAGTTCAGCATTAAGATATTTCATAGCTGTGAAAAGAACAACAAGACCCCCCCCCCCTCCCCAGTGAATAGTAAAGTGTTGAAAATTGTCGCGATGTGACAAATTAAATTCTCCCCTTTGCTACATTGAGGTAAAGTAAGAAAATAGATATATTTAATCCAGCAATTCCAAAACTAGTGCCGCCGGCCGATGAGGCTGCCGCCGGCAGGGGGATGCCACCCCGGGCTGGGCAGCTAGACAGGCTCCCCGCTGTGAGCAGAAGGCTAGTTTCCTCGACTTTCGTGTACCTACCACGAGTGACTCTTTCATTGTTATGAACTTGCAATAACTGAAATTATAAAAACTTAGCTCAATTAAATTTTAATTGGCTGAATGAATTTCGTGATATAATTTAAAGAAAATGAAAACAAAGTTTTTGAAAATCGGTTAATATCCGAACTAATAAATGAAATATTTACAAATCTTGTGAATGCAACAAAAGTGCCATAACTCATGAAGTTATTATCCGATCTTCTTCTACCTTTTTTTAAAGTTTATTTGATAATCTAACAAATTTAACGGAACTAATAAAATTCTGTTGGTTAATATTTAACCAACTTTTCATTTTTTTCAACCGGCTCTAATTCTCTAACAACGAAAAGGTCAGCGAAGCAAGCAACCGAGCACGAACGGCTAGCGTCCAGTGTCTCACTTGGGTTCCAGTATTGTGAAAAAATTTGAGGGTGGGGCCCCTTCCGCTCCCCAGAAAGTGCATAAAAAGTTTGGGAATCGCTGAATTTTAATCCTAGGTAATGGTGTTTAACAGTTCTCAAGGCAGGAAAATAATAGAAAATTAATCGGAAATCAGGAAATATCAATTATTTGAGAACGTTAAAACTTATAAAATATGAAGTATAGATGCTAACAAATTTTTACTAAAAGTCTTTGCGTTCTATTCTGATTTTAAGAAAAGGATTAAACCTTAAAGTCACGGTTATCATAGAGAGTAAAAGAATCTTAAATTCAAAATAATAATCTTTCGTAAATATAATTGAAGATTTTAAAAATTATAACTAATTCTCTTGGGATTTTGTGCATTTCATCTAAGAATTCGAGTTTTAATAACTAAATTATTCAGTATTTTGAAATGACCTGTCAATAAAAATGGACATTGGCTGAAATTTATAAATCTCACAAGGAGGATTATAATCATCCTAAATAATAAAAATCAAGTGTAATGACATTTTATTTTTAAGAATTAAAATTTTTTTAATACATAATTGCGATACAATGAGTAATTAAATAACTAGGAAAACAGATACAATCGACTGATATTACGTTTTCAATATTACACCTTGAGCACTGACTGAAACTAAAATGCCTGTTACACGACGTGCTGGAAGGGTCACCAAGCGTGGTGAACCTGTAGCCAAAAAACAAAAGGTGATCAGAGTTAATACTGATCCCCCAAGCGTTAGAAGCGTAGCAAGCGAAACAAACTTTGATAATATCGTTCCTGGAGATAATAATGGCATCGCAAGAGCTCCATTGAGTGAAATTGTATCTACTTCAAATCGTTCAGTAGAAACAATGAGTTTGACAGGCGGGAATGATTTGTGGAACGGTGGCGAACGTAGTGTCGCGGTTCCCGTTCAAACTTACCCGCAAATAAGTCCCTTCATTTCTTTGTCTAGTACCCCTGATCCTTCGAAGGTTTCTAAAATAGTACGAGACATTATTCCCCAATTTGAAGGAAAAAATATGTCAGTCAAAATGTTCGTAGAACACTGCCGAGCTGCCATGTCTATGATCAGTCCTTTAGAAATGCCTTATTTGACAATGATAATTAGGACAAAAATTACCGGTGAAGCTCGAATCCATATTCAGGATCGTATTAATATGAGGTTAGAAGAAATATTAAAAACATTAGAGCAAATATATTCTC
>NC_046657.1:2197169-2198241 GCF_010883055.1 Belonocnema kinseyi
TTCCGCAATTTACTCATTAAATAAAGCTACATGGAAAGAGATTCTTCAGAAGTAATCCCTTAAGGACATGTCACGAGTGGGTCACGTGACTAGATTCCTACCTTACCCTCACTTTTTTTCCCAATCACCATTCTTAATGCTTCTTGTTTAATTAGTCAGAACTATGTATAATTTATGATATAAATTGTCTAAAATAAAATATAATTGGTAATATATTATAAAAAGAACTATGTGAGATATTTTATTTTATTTTAAAATGTTTTTAGCTACACTTACACACTGTTTGACTTTTAATTTTATAAGAGGGGCCTCCTAAACATTATTGTAGTAAGGCCTACACGGTTGTAGTTACGCCACTGATGAAATAGTGCCTTATTGAGGGTTGATACTATCTTCAACCAAAAATATGAATTTTTATCTAAATAATATCAATTTTCAACAAAAATTAAAATAGTTAAAATATCAGAAAAATAAATTTTAACCCTCCAGGCACCACCTATTTTCTGGATAATTATTGCGGAACTTCATGGGTCACCAGTGACTCGAAGAATCAAACATCTTTTAAATATGTTTAAATTGCATCTTTTTATATAAATAGGAGTAAAATAAAATCGTTAGAGTGTCTATAAAAAGACTGGACAAGTGCAAAAACGATATTCTTATTATTTTTACTTTTTTACAAAAAAAAAATGTAACAAAAATGCGAAAAAATGACTTTTTTCTGTATTAATGTTATTTCTTTTATTTTTTACGTAATTGGAAAAAATCAGTGGGTTTCTTATTCTGTAGACTTTGCTCTATAAAGCTCGTTAAGTGGTTTCACTATTTTTTTTTTAAAAGTATGTTTATCTCACCGCGTGAATGTGCACTATGTGATCAATTTTAATACTTACATTTTGGGCTGTATTTTTTTTTTATTGCACTTTTTCAACAAACTATGAGTGTAAATTAAAGTTCAAAGTATGTGCTATCTAATCAGAATGCAAAAGAATTACACAGGCACACGAAAAAAAGGTTTTGTCCACCAGACGAGACAAATATTCCTACATTGGGGGGGGGGGGGGGGGGGGGG
>NC_046657.1:2198341-2199607 GCF_010883055.1 Belonocnema kinseyi
CTGAGATAGGAATAGCCCGTCCGCAACCATCCTCACTCAATCTTACAGTGAGGGCTTCATCAACAACAGAGTTGATGGCTTCACCAACAAAAGAGTTGGTGGTTGTAATAGAGCCGATCTCCTGATCATCGGCCCTAACTCCTGATAACTCCTGATATTTCCAGGCAGATGCTCGTTGACCATACTGGAACCGATGAGAGTAGGTCTGAATAGGACATCAGTATCTACCTCAACAGAGTTACTGGGGACTGGGTACCCCGATTCCGTATAAATCCCTAACATCTTTAGGCATCGATGACCAAAGGAGCTCAATCCCCCCTGATTGTGCTGGTAAAAATCACCAAAAACGCTCTGATCTTGGGGCACCTGAGTTTTTGTTTTTTGTGAGATCTTATTTCCTGCCTCATTTTTTTCTGAAGACAATGGCCGGATTACCATTGTCTTCCTTTTCCTCTATTGAGACAATGGCCGGGTTACCATTGCCCCTAGGATCATTGGCCAACGGCCAGCTAAAATACGGCAGCATTATCTTGCCTGCGTTGGGGTTCATCCTACTCAGAAAAATCCTTCCTAACAATGCTTGTGCACAAGCTTCCGTTTCAGGACTCTCTTCATCCTGTTCTGATAACAGACGAGCATGGTAGGAGTTCGCGTACGCAAAACATGATCATCCATCAACATTACAGGGCGAGAGCCTTCTTTCTTCTCTAAATTATGAGGGTTCCTGCATAAGACATCTGCATTGCTATTAATTTTACCTGGTTTATAAACGATATCGTAGTTATACTCAAAAAGTTCTACTCGCCATCTCCGTTTCGACGACCCTGCTGGGAGTTTAAAAATTTCTCTTCGCGTTTCCTCTTTAATGATTCAAGTTCATTATCGTGTATTTGTTTAAATCTACAATCTTGAATAAAATGACTTGATAGACTACAATAAGTACATTTCTTTCTCTCTTTCTCTTTTACAATTTTTAAAAAATATTTTTACAATAGCGTTGGATATGCCCAAATTCATTGCATCCATAACATTGTACGGATCTTCGTGCTTGTTCATTATTAAATTTTTGTTCGGTTCTACCTTCAATATATGACTCGTCTATTGAGAATTTGGTACGTTCGATTTTTCCTAAATTTTCTGAAATTTTAATTTCATCGTTCTTACGAATTCTATTCCAACTTTTCCACTGGAGATCGGCTTGGTTCGCAAGAGCAATAGCATTTTCTAAAGTGGCAATATCTTTGTCCCTAATTTGCGAATAAACAT
>NC_046657.1:2199707-2207622 GCF_010883055.1 Belonocnema kinseyi
AAAAATATAGGTATATCTTCCGTATGGTCGTTATAAATAAAAAAGATGATAAAGTATTCCTGAATTCTATTTTTAGTGCTATACTGGCTTTGAAGACAGCCATGAAAACATTAAATGTCAAATGTGTAAAAATCTCAAATAAAGGAAATCAACTCGATTTTATTTCTTGGATTTCAATTGAACAAACTTTAAAAACCACATTTCAAAAACTCCCTAACTTGCACTTTCACTTAACACACTCTTACACTGGATGTGACCACTAGTAAGAAAACAAGGGATTATACCTTTTTTTTTTATATTAAAAAAAGGGCCATTTTCAAAACTAGCCCTTTTAGCAACACGTGTTAACAGACTGTTGACAGTTTTCTCAGCCTTCATTACTTGCCCCTATCCCCGCGCACCTCCTCTCGGTCATACACCATGGATCTTGAATCTAGAGAGAGCCGACCCTCAATACCGTCATGTTTAATGAATTCAAATTTCGTCATATTACAATTCCATGATAATTTTGTCAAACAAATATAAGGAAATCCTCAGTAATATAAAAGTTGTTTCTAATATTGAATAATAAAAAAACTTTTAAAATAAGGGATAAGGTGTGACGGCTTGCGTATTGCCGTCATTTAGAATGTTAGTATAAACTCTTTAACATTCTCTCTCTCTTCTTCTTTAATTTTAGGATAAAATAATTTGCTTCATATACCTAATAAGATAAAATATTATACATGAAAATGTAGCCTTATTGAAAGTCACGTTCGCCGGGCCTACGTGGTCAGCTTGATACGTTACGGCATTCGTTAGCGAGCTCCTATTGGTCAGGCTCAACGTCAAGGGGTTGCACTTGACTCCCCTACTCTAATGCTACCCTTGCACGTAATCCAAAAAAGCAAGGTTATAAATATATGTGACTCGGGGAGGAACGGCAGATATCCTTGAATCGTTGATATTCATTGAACCCGCGTCACTCGAGATCTTAAATATTAAATATTTCATATAGAAAGTAGAATCTAAAATGTATTAGTTCCGCGTAACTTAGTGTAGTCGTCGAATCTAATTTATATCTAACATTAAGTGAAGTTAGATATAGAATTTAATAATAATAATTAAATTGTTTATATTAACTGTTGTGCGTGTGTCCCATGGATTAATGTGTAAAGTTAGTGAATAAAGTTATTCATTTAAAATGACATTTAATTTGTGAGATTCTTAATTTCATCACCTGTGATTATTATAATTCTTTATATTATTCGGTGGATCCGAAAGGTAGTACGTAACACATACGAGTTGAAAGGGACTTTGCAATTTACTTCCGCTGCCGGTCGATAGGGGAACTAATTAAAACGAGCGCCAAAATTCAAACTAGTGTTCTTAGAAATCTTAAATGCCCAAGAATTTATGTTGCACAAATTAGTTTTCTAAGGAGTTTAAGTGCTCAGAGAAATTCTCACGAGCATATGCATATGCTGCAGAATATGCTCGACCTTTATGTGCTTTCAGAATTTAATGAGCATTTTGAAATAATAAAAAAAGTCATAGTCATGGAAAACATATTGTTCGCATGAAATAAAGTGGCGTAACTTCCCTACCGCGAAACCCCGCATTGCAGGTAGAGTTCTGAACCGGTTATACAGGGTGGACACGCCGGGGTTTACATGCATGGCGCACTTTATGCTACCAGAATTGCACAAGAGCAGGGAAGAAGCCATTGTACAGGGGTATTTTCATATTTCGCGCCTTTAAAGTGGCGTTCGGATCGACCGTTCGGTCAAGCCCATGCATCTTCGCATCAAGTTTATCATAGTTTCCATGGTTGCGTTCGAAACTTCAAATGGATACAAGTGTCAAAAAATATAGGTTATGTTATGTAGTAATTACAAATAATAAAAGTGTTTCATTGATAATGAAGTGAGACCTGTGTACTGAGAAGTAAACGTCAATTATTTTCCGTTCCAATAACATTATGGAATGTCTGCTGAGTGACAAATACTATAAAATAGTAATAATATTCTGCGATCCCAATGGGCGAAGAGTGAATTGTGTTTAACGCTTATTTGCGGCAAAAAAGGTATGTTATGAATAGACAGGATATGTTTTAAATAAAGTGAATGAAATATTACATGCGTAAACTCTAAATTGACATTACCTACATTTACGTACAGCGATTAGGACAAACACGTGAATACGAACATAACCTCGAAATAATGACAGATCGGCCCGGCTTGTTTATTATACTTTCGATTGTTTATTATTTGCCAAAGAAATGTTTTGTGGTTTTGTATGTTTATTACTGACAGTGCCGGCAGTAATAATTTAAACAATAATTACTTAATAATAATTTAAGAAACATGCCTTATTAATGATTTTAATAAGTAACACTTTATTACCGAAATTAATAACTTATTTCCATGGTTTTTTTTTCACAGATCGATCATAGATGAAATACGAGTACACATCAGGAAATGCATATGGATTTTGTGCATTCAAGCTGGTTCATTTCAATGAACATCATTGAAAAATCATTACCTCTAGACCTTATACCAAGACTGGGGATTGAGCAGCCTAAAATTAATTCTAATTCAATCTGATGGTATAGATCTATCTAAAAAATATCTCGAGGTAATTTGTCTGGTCTGAATTTTAATTAATAAAATATTTAGAGATTTTTTTGTATTTTACAAAATCTTTTCTCTAGATCTCATCCTAAAATTTTGTTTGATCAACCAATAAAATAAATTAGAGACTCGTTGGTGACCGAATTGTATCAGAAATAAATCTAGACAAGATATTTTAGGCTAGATTGTTATTCCATTTTTTTTAGAAATGATTCTATTTTCGTAATTGCTATCTCTGGATCTGATCTCCAAACTGGCATTTAATCAGCCTTGAAAATTAATTCATTTTGATGGCATAGGTTTATCAAAAAGATATCTCGCAGCAATTTAACTCGCTTTAATTTAAATTAATAAAATATTTAGGGATTTTTTTTGTATTTCAGAAAATGCTGTCTCTGAACCTTAACCTAAAATTTGGTTTTAGCAACCAATAAAATAAATTAGAGACTCGTTTGTGATCGAATTGTATCGGAAATAAATCTAGACAAGATATTTTAGGCCAGAATTGTTATTCCATTTTTTTAGAAATTATTCTATTTTCGAAATTGCTATCTCTGGATCTTATTTCCAAAATGGCATTTAGTTAGCCTCGAAAATTAATTCTAATTCATTTTGATGATATAGGTGCTCCAAAAAGATATCTCGAAGAAATTTAACTTGCCTGAATATTAATTAATAAAATATTTAGGGATTTTTTTGTATTTTAGAAAATGTTTTCTTTGGACCACATCCTAAAATTTGGTTTGACCAACCAATGAAATAAATTAGAGACTTGTTAGTGTAGCAGAAATAAATGCAGAAGCGATATTTTGTTCCAGAATTTGTATTCCAATTTCTTCATAATGTGGTATATACTGGTATCTTGTCAGAAAATACAAATCTTTTAGTGTAATTGAAATTTACTCGAAATGTTATTTTAATGTATTTCATTAAGTTATCGTTTAAGCTCAAATTATGCCGTTAGAAGTGAAGACACCAATTCCGTAAATTTTATTTCAGTTTCCCTAAATATTTCATTAATTTAAATTCAGGCAAATTAAATTTCTCGAGATATCTTTTTGATAAAACTATACCATCAAAATGAATTAGAATTAATTTTCGAGGCTGATTGAATGCTTGTTTGGAAATCAGATCCAGAGATAGAAATTTCGAAAATAGAATAATTTCTTTAAAAAATGGAATAACAACTCTAGCCTAAATTATCTTGTCTAGATTTATTTCTGATGCAATTCTATTACAAACGAGTCTCTAATTTATTTTATTGGTTGGCTAAACTAAATTTTAGGATGAGTTTCTGAAAAAACATTTTCTAAAATACAAAAAAATCCTTAAATATTTCATTAATTTAAATTCAGACAAATTAAATTTTTTCGAGATATCTTTTTGACGAAGCTATACCATCAAAATGAATTAGAATTAATTTTCGAGGCTGATTGAATGAAAATTTGGAAATCAGATCCAGAGATATCATTTTTTCAAATAGAATAATTTCCGAAAAAATTGAAATAACAATTCTGGCCTAAAATATCTTGTCTAGATTTAAATCTGAAACAATTCGATCACCAACGAGTCTCTAATTTATTTTAGTGGTTGATCAAACCAAATTTTAGTATGAGATCGAGAGAAAACATTTTCTAAAATACAAAAAAATACCTGAATATTTTATTAATAAAAATTCAGATAAGATAAATTACCTTAAGATATTTTTTTGATACTTCTTTATACCATCAGATTGAACTAGAATTAATTTTAGGCTAACCAATCTCCAGTCTTGGGATAAGGTCTAGAGATAACGGTTTTCCAATAATGTTCATTGAAATGAACCAGCTGAAATGCACGAAATCCATCTGAATTTTCTGATGTGTATTTCATCTATGATCGATCTGTGAAAAAAAAACAATGGAAATCAGTTATTAATTTCAGGAATAAAGTGTTACTTATTAAAATTATGAATAAGTCAGGATTGTTAAATAATTATTAAGTAATTATTGTTCAACTTATTACTGCCGAGACTGCCAGTAATAAATATACAAAGCCACAAAACATTTCTTTGGTAAAGAATAATCAATCGAAAGTATAATAAACATGCCGGGCCGATCGGTCATTATTTCGAGGTTATGTTCGGATTCACCTTTTCACCCAAATCGCTATCAGAAATTGTAGGTAATGTCAATTGAAAGTTTTCGCATGTAATATTTTTTTCACTTTATTTAAAACATATCCTGTCTATTTATAACATACCTTTTTTATGTCGCAAATAAGCGTTGAACACAATTCACTCTTCGCCCACTAAAATCGCAGAATATTATTACCATTTTATAGTATTTGTCAGTCATCAGCCATTCCATAATATTATTGGCACAGAAGAAAACTGACGTTTACTTCTCAGGTCACATGTCTCACTTAATTATTAAATAAACACTTTTATTATTTGTAATTACTATGTAACATAACCTATGTTGTTTTGATACTTGTATCCATTTGAAGTTTCGAACGCAACCATGGAAACTATGATAAACTTGATCCGAAGATGCACGGACTTGGCCGAATGGCTGATCCGAATGCAATTTTAAAGGCGCGAAATATGAAAATATCCCTGCATAATGGCTTATCCCCTGCTATTGTGCAATTCGGGTAGCATTCAGATCGCCATGTATGTAAGCCCCAGCGTGTCCACCGTGTATTACTTTGAGAACGGTAACGAGAATGAGAATGTTGCCGAGAATATAAACCAGAAATAAATTCTCTATGAATTTATGAGAATCTTAAAATTTATTTTAATCAATAGAAAATTGCATTTGTTCGTTAACTTTTCGGTTGAAAATTCAACTCTTTTTTTTTAAGTTTCGTCTTTTTTACTTTAAAGTTTACCTGCTTTAGCAGAAATTAAACCTTTTTTTTGATAAAAATGCAACTGTTCGGTTAGAAATTAAGCCATTATACCATTTTCTTGAAAACTTAACTCTTTCTTAGAGAATTTAACTACATTCTTAAAAATTCATCCTTTTTGGTTGAAAAAATTCGTCTTTTTAGATTGAAAATTCAATATTTTTCGTAAAAACTTATTTTTTCGTGACCAGAATTCAATTTTGAATGTTACAGAGTTAACTGGAATCTTTTTTGGATGAAAACTCAACTTTTTTTTGTAATAAAAAATTCTTTTGCTTTAAGATAAATTTCATATTTTTTAATAAAAATGCAACTATATTTTTGAAAATTCATCTTCTTGATTTAAAACTTCATCTATTATAAAAAAATTTCATTTTTGTATGAAAATGCAACTTTTGGGTAAAAAATCGTTCTTCTTTGATTGATAATTCAACTAATTTGTTAAAAAAATTTTGTGGAATCGCTTTGTTAAGAAATCACTTTTTTAATTAAAAATTTATATTTTAAGTTGAAAATTTATCTCGTTGTTTAAAAGTTTAATTATCTTGTTATAAATTAATCTTTTTTAATTGAAAATTCAACTACTTGGGTCGAAATTAAGCTACATTGTGCAATTTGTTTTTATTTAAGGCAAATATCTGGTTGAAAATTTAACTATTTAGTGGAAAATACTTCTTTTTTTTGTTTGTTTACAATTAATTTTTCAATAGAAAGTGGAACTTTTCCATTTTTCAAGACTGATATTTTTTAGTTAAAATTAGCGTTTTTTCTGTAACAAAATTATTTTTTGAAATTGAAATTTCCTTTTTTTTTTGCATAAAAATGCATCAGTTTTGTCAAAAATTATTTTTTTGTTGAACAGTCATATTTTTTGTTTGAAAATTGAATTTTTGTAACGAAAATGTCTCTTCTGGTTTGATGGTTCAATAATTTAGATAAATTTTTATATTTTTTTTGGGTTAAAAATCGTTATTTGTTAGAAATTCGTCTTTTTGGTTTTAAAATTCTTTTCTTGTACAAATTTAATACTTTTTTATTCAAATATAAACTTTGATACTTTTTTGTTGAAAACTTGTCTTTTTAGGTTGAATATTCAAGTATTATGCTAAAAATTCAATTATTTTGTTGAAAATTCCAGTATTTTGTTAGTTATCTTTTAAAGTAGAAAAAACTTTTTTTTGGCTTGAAATAAATTAATACATTTGAAAATTTTAAGCTCGGTTATATAAACTGAACTTAAATTCTCGGGAATTTAAGAACTCTAATTGCAGGAGGAGGGGTTTCTGTGAAGAGGCCCCTTATGGCCAGAAATAAATTACATTTTAACTTCAATTTTATACATTCTTGTGCGTTTTTAAACAATTATTTATTTTTAATTATAGAAATTTAAAAGGATATATCAACAATTTTTTAATTATTTGAACAAATCTAATTTGTTTAAACAATTCTTTTTCCAAAAATATTTTAAAACCGCATTTTATAAATTAAACTTAATATTCTATTATTATAAGCAATAGTAAATTCTGCTAAAAGCTTAATGTCAATGTTTATACAATTATTTTTTTTCCTTTTCACATTTGTTTTAAATTAAGCATGGATTGCTTACGAATAAAAATGGTTTAAATGTTGAGACGACGTTTTTAACAAAATTTACTACTCGAAATCATTTAATATTATGTTTAATTGAGAATATTTAACCCAATAGATTTCAGGGTAATTCAACGGATTTCAACAATTTTCAATTTTAAGAAAATACTTAAAACGATTTTAAAACATCGCAAAGATTTTCAAAATGAACAGAAACAAATCTCAAAGATTTTAAGACAATTTTAGGGGTAATTTAAAATAGTTTAAAAGATATTTCCGAATATTTTATTTTTTAAATCAATAAAAAACATGTTAATACTTTTGAAGATTTCTGAAAATTTATTAAATATTAAAATTTTTTTCCAAGGTTTGACCGGCCCTAACAATCTTCTAAACTGGTTAAAATTTTTCCTAAAATTGTGTAATCTCTTCTCAAATAAATAAATTTCATTTAAAATTATCTAGATTCTTTGTTTACATATCTGAAATATTCCGAAATCTTCTCGGCTAATGAAAAAACGTAACCTTATAGATTAATGCAGCTACAAGCAGCTATAATTTTAAAAAATGTAATGTAATGTAATGTAGTAATGAATTTAAAAAAATCAATGTCTTTAATCACACCTTAAGGTGTGTTTAAGGTTCAATTAGACATTGTGGATACGTAGTTTACAGAGAAATTATAGATTCGATACCATAAGGATTTCGCAAAAGAATTCCCCTTGCAAGCCATGAACTTTATCCCATTTTTAAATAGTAACGAGTTCAATGAGACGTTAACAGCAAAAGTGGTTTTCCGCAATTTACTCATTAAATAAAGCTACATG
>NC_046657.1:2207722-2210261 GCF_010883055.1 Belonocnema kinseyi
TGGAAATTTTTTGGCTTTCGCATTTTGCCTTTGAAACATTTTTCAAAATCCTGCAGAAGATCTTCACACTTCTCGACCATTGTGAATGAAGGTGAACGAGCAATAGGAATGGCCTCGAACTGGAAACACATATTTACATAATAATAATAATAACATACATCAGACAAGTTCAACAGAACTTGTCTTTAGCAAATTCTTTTAATACCGCGTATTTGATAAAATTGCAAACAGAGTTAGCACCCTTCTTTACAATTCCCTCAATAATAGGGAACATGTAACTCTGGTTCGTAGTATGTACATGTACGTTAAATAGAAAAAGCCATGCTAAACGTAGGTAAAACTGCGCGGACACGGGTATTTTTGGTAGTGGCAAATTCTGTGCAAAATCAAATTCACAGCATAGACTATTATTTTCAGAGAGTATTTGCTTTTTTAACTTCAAATAAATTTCAGCATTGTTTTTGTGATTATTTGCTTCTTCGTTTACCTCTCAATTTGTCTCGTTTCTGTAGCAAGTATTGCACACGTCAGTTCTAGGTAATTTAAAACTGAAGCCAACATTTCGGTTAAAATACTTAAAATAAACGGTTTGACTTATTGTCAATTTAGCCCCCGTTTTTTCTTTATAATATTTTCCGAATAATTAAAGTTCTACAACATTTAATGAAGGAATATCAAAATATTTTAGGTTGGTAGAATTTCGTTTGTAATGTGACCTGTGATGTGGAATTGAATCGCAATGCTCTTCAATCATTTTTTTAATATTTTCTGTTAATTTAAGACAACTTTCGCGTACTCCCCCTGCCAAATTCTTTAAAGGCTGCTTATTTAAAATCTTTTTTTGAACATTTTCAACTCTTCTTTTGCCCAAACATAGAAAAGCACAAAAAAATTTCTTACAAATCGGAACATTTTCTTCGTCTGTAGGAAATAAATATATCCAATGAATTAACCGTCCTAGTTTTTCACCTGCATTCGTTTGGATAGGATCCTTGCATTTTAACAATCCTCTGAGAAACACATTTTGTTCATTATAGTTCCCGAGATTCCAAAAATTTGTATGTACCTTTTCTTGTTGCACATTTGAAAACTTTTGGTAACATTTTTCTCCACAGCAAGATTCAATAGGTTTGAAAGATCTCTCTAGGATTAGAATATCTTTAGCAATACCGTGTTTTTTAGTTTTAGACTTTGTAATGTATTCTTTTCCCTAAAGAAATAACAAATAATGCTATTAACTTCGTCATTAAAAATTTAAAATAACTACTTTAGAGTATCTCCATATTATATATAGTTCAGTGAAAGAATTATTTAAAAAATCAAGAATAAAAAGTCATAAAATATTAAATTTATGATTAAAGTTTATTTAAAAATTGTATTGACGGTTTCCAATCGTACCTAATGTCTGGAACATTTTTTTCTTATTTTTAATCCACGAATCTTCATTTCTAGTTCTTTTTCTACCTTGTTTCATTTTAATATTGTTTTCTTTTTAATTAATATTCTCAAAAATATCTAAAAAATCTCAATAATCACTTAAAAAAATTCTTTTCCAACTATTATAAGAAACACTCACTTTGCTGATTCTATGCTTTATTTGTAGAATTTCATAGAAGATGACAGAAAAAGTTACTGTTGTGAATTTGTTTTGGTAAGATTGACTTGACCTTCACGTCGTTCGCTGCAGCGCGTACGTAGCCGGCCAGGCACGTTTTTGGGCAGCGTCAAGATTACCGCTTGGATTTTAAAACATTCATAATTTTTGAATTATTAATCCAGTTGATCTAAAACTTTCCAGAAAACTTCTTTGAACCTTAATGAACAACTTTCTCACTGAAAGCTTTCCGTAGCTTGAAATTCGTTCGCTAAACGAGGCGTTTGAAGGTTAAAATTCATGATTTTTGCATTACCTCAAAAAAAAACTAATAACTTTTTTGTTTATTACAATATTCTCGTTTTTCTTTCATAGATAGTTCCAGAAGACTTAAACGCGTAGTTTGTATTGAGGAAATCGGGAAATGATGAAAATTGCCTAAATTAGCGCGAGTTGAAGTGAAAAAAGATTGGAATTTTTCGTTTTCAAAAAATCCACTTTTTATCAATTATCTCAAAAACTACAAAACCTATAAATTTTTGCAAAAGGAAAAAAACATGCGCCTTGAAATTCTCTACAAGTATCAGTCTTTAAAATTGAAATTAAAAAGATTTTTAAAATTGACACTCAGGACAATACTTCTCAGGCTGAATTCGGCCGTGTCCCCTTTTGGTCGTCAGCGGTTCATTTGTTTTTCATTCCTGTTGTAATAGAGCGTTAGTATTTCTTAGCATAATATTAAATAAATAAATTAGTTTACATTGTGCATTATTATTTATTAATGCATATTAGTTTGATACTACCAGATTACTTGATTAGTTTTTATTTTTGGCGCCGGTCAACTGTATTACCAGGTGTATACATATGAAACCGGTATTTTTTCAAGAAAAAAACACATTTATTTCAAGAGAATGATAACAAATATTTTATTCAAAGTATGCGCCC
>NC_046657.1:2210361-2221208 GCF_010883055.1 Belonocnema kinseyi
GGATTAAAAGCTGCCAAAATAAAGAATGTAAAAAATCTCTTCCAGTATTTAAGCGCTAAAGGAAAAGAATTTTTCGAATCATATTTTTTAAAAGTACAAACTTAGAATCCAGATGCCGAAGAAACTAAAGGGAGTGACGAAAATGACTACAAGTAGTTTCTAATAAAATATTGTTTGATTAATTTATCCTTGTTCAATAATATGCATAATATTATATGTTAAATGTTTAATAAATAAATTATTTTAATGATAATATCTGGAGTTACTGTTGTGCATTTGTTTTGATAAGATTGACTTGACCTTCACGTCGTTCGCTGCAGCGCGTACGTAGCCAGCCAGGCACGTTTTTGGGTAGCGTCAAGATTACCGCTTGGATTTTAAAACATTCGCAATTTTTGAACTATTAATCCAATTGATCTAAAACTTTCCAGAAAACTTGTTTGAACCTTAATGAACAACTTTCTCACTGAAAGCTTTCCGTAGCTTACAATTCGTTTGCTAAACGAGGCGCTTGAAGGTTAAAATTCATGATTTTTGCATTGCCTCAAAAAAATTAATAACTTCTTTGTTTATTACAATATTCTCGTTTTTCTTTCATAGATAGTTCCAGAAGACTTAAACGCGTACTTTGTATTGGGAAAATCGGGAAATGATGAAAATTGGCTAAATTAGCGCGAGTTGAAGTGAAAAAAGATTGGAATTTTTCGTTTTCAAAAAATCCACTTTTTATCAATCATCTCAAAAACTACAAAACCTATAAATTTTTGCAAAAAGAAAAAAACATGCGCCTTGAAATTCTCTACAAGTATCAGTCTTTAAAATTTAAATTAGAAAGATTTTTAAAATTGAAACTCGGGACAATACATCTCAGGCTGAATCCGGCCGTGTCCCCTTTTGGTCGCCAACGGTTCAAATATACTTTTAAAATCTTCCTCTCTTTTCATTTCCACGAATTTGAAGCATTGAAAAATTCTCGGAATTAAGAATCAGTTGAATCTCAACCATTAGATGTTTATGTTTTGTTTTACTTTTGTACAGTTTGTCTCAAAAATAGAGCCATTCTATTGTACATAATATTTAATGAATAAATTATTTTACATTATTCACTATTATTCATTTATGCCTATTACTTTGATACTACCGGATGCTATCGGAAAAAAATTAACAACAATTTATAAAAATAAATTTCTAAACTACATTTGCTCTATCAGTCGAAGGACGTTTCAAACTTCATTCCCAGAAAATGTCATTTAAGGGGGGTATCCCTATCTGGATCGCGAAAAATTGAAGAAAACTTTGTCACACAATGTTTGGATCTTAAATTTGGACTGATGTTTATTGACGTTTCATTGCAATACAATTTTTTTTAAATGCAAAATGTTAATTAACAAACCCGGCTTGACGCGCGAAAGTTGACATTTTTTTCCTCTCTGTCTTTATGGGTACGCCCCAGCCCTGTGCCTCTCTGAAACATTTCAGTCGGTTTTTTTTTTGTTATTATAAGATGTATACCTCGTCCATATACCTATTTTCAAAGCATGGAAAAATTATTTCACAAAATGACAGAAAAAAAAGTTTTCGACATTTTTTTATTTGATTGTTTATGCATATAAGTGGTTAAATAATAATTTTGCACAAAAACAAAGAGGTATATCGACTAGACAATTAAATTTTCTTTAAAATGGCGTTTTTTTCTCGATAAGTTAAAAATTCGCTGAGTTCTCGTGGCCATAAACTCGGAAAATCGGAAAAATTTGATTTCGAGATAAACACGTTTGAAGTCCGAGCGCGCACCTCCTTACCGAATACGCGCGCTGAAGGACGTTAGCGAAAATAGCCATAGCAGCTAAACCGCTCCGAATTTTGGTCTAAAATTTTAACAGAGTACTCTTGAAATGTTATACTTTCGATTTGTACAATAAAAAAAATTGATTTTTCCATCAATCTATATAGGGATACATTCCCTTAAAAATCCTTAAAACTGACTAACTGACTGAGCACGAGTTGAAGGAAAAAATGAATCAATATTAATTTGCACAAGAAAGCCAGTTTTTTGACTTTAATTAGAAAACTAAAAAAGCTACAACTTTTTGCCTGGAGAAAAAGATGCGCAATAAATTTCTAGATCTAGATGTAGTCTTTAAAAATAAAAATTTTAAAATGTTTCTGAAAGCCTCCAGGGGTCTTTCCACTCCCAGTGAAATAAGTGTACATGCCCTTCCTCGATCCGGCAGTTCAACTGCCCCAAAAGGGGATGTGTAGAATGACTAGTTCTCATATTTCTTGAGGTAACGAAGCCAGCGAAGGCGCCTGAAAACATAACCGCTTTGCTTTCTGGACGTTTCCATGAATGTTCCAACTTTCATCACTTTTTTGAAGTTAAGAACGAAATGCGTCCCGACCGAGTCAAACCAATCCCGGATTCGGATTCAGCGACCCCAAGAACGTATAGAAATGTTTATCTCGTCTGGTGGACAAGACATTTTTTCGTGTGTCTGTGTTATTGTTTACTAAAAATTGTTTAAATAAACACATAAAGGTAAAAAAGTTGATAAATGCTTATTTGTGAAACTCTTCTGCATTTATTGATATAAAAGGGAGTAGAATTGTAATGGTACATATAACGATTAAAATTATTTAAAAAATGAACACTGAAAAATATAAACAATACATCCTAATTCATCGCCTGAACAATTCTTACACAATGCGTGCGGTGGTCCCGGCATTTTAGGCCTCAAGCTTAGCAAACAGTAATGAAGACACTGTTTTTGTACCTGCCCTAAAGTAGCCTTCCTACTGAAAATTCATATATAGGTTCATATATAGGAACCTACATAGGATCCTATGTTTTACCTATAGGTGCTACGTATAGGAAATAAAATAGGATCCTGTATAGGTGCCTGTTTATGACCCTCCCTAATAAGGTACAAAATGGTACCTAATTATAGCAGGTGTCTCTCAAGGTGCTCCTACACAGGACCAAAAAAAAATTCTGCGCAGCCGTAGGTGCCATAGCAAACTACTGCGCACACATATAGAGTCATTTCCTATCGGTGAAACATATAGGTTCCTACTTCCTATGCAGGAGCCTATGTAGGTTCCTATATGGGAACCCATATAGGAATTTTCAGCAGGACTGAAGTCATTTCCAGTCAATATTTTTTTTTTGCTAAAACACTTTAAAATAAACAGAATAAACAATATTCAATGGAAAAAGTTACTTTAAATTTTTTGTTCACTTTTCAACTTATTCAGAAACAACAAGGGTCAAAATTGACCCAATGTCCACTTTCCATCCGTCCTGTACAAAAGCCCCTTTCCCTTTTCAGAAACTTTACTTTTAGAATCACTTCGGGTCCAAAATTACCCAGGTGGTATCCAAAGAATTAAAAAAAATTTTTTACCAAGAATAGAAGAGTTAAATTTTTACTTGGATCAATCAATTTTTAAACAACAAAAAAATTAATTCTTAACAAAATAATTCAATTTTAAACCCAAGAGATAAATTTTCTGCCAAAAAAGATAGTTTCAAAAATATATATTAATTTTAAGCTAAGAAAGATAAATTTATGAATTAAATAGAGAATAGTTTAATTTGCCGTTAGAAATGTTTACTTGTAATTTTGAAAACCCGAGAAAAGTCGGAAGGTGATTTTCTGCAGTTTTCCTCCCATCTGACCAAATGTTTAGGCAAATGCGAGTACTTCGAGCAAACTCGCATGTAGCTGCATTGTAACTAAATATGAAACTCCTTTCAATAATTAATAATTCTGGTAAATTTAACAAATAACTTAGAAAAGAATCATCACAAAGACCATCTTAGTTGACTTCGTAAACAAATCTGAATAATACCCCAACTCTCAATATGTTTATGAAAATTGTTTGAATGATTAATAATTATTATAAATTCACAAAGTAACGTGGAAAATGATCATCGAAAGATATTCTTAGTTCATTCCGTAAACAAATCATGCTTTTTACTTGAAAAATAGCCAAACTATAAGTATGTTGATGAACATTTTTTAAATAAATAGTAATTGTAAATTTTCAAAGCATCAGAGAAAAAAAATAATCTGAAAAATATTCTTAGTCAACCCGTTAACCTCAGGATTTTCTTTTTGCAACACTTAACCCCAGGGGGGGGGGGGGGTCAAATCGACCCGACACTTTAAAAAAATCGAAAACGAGTTCCTAAAAATCTGAAAAAATGCATGGTTCTTGTTTGAACCTTCTACTTGAAGGTACAATTTCGCTATATGTGTTCTTTAAAATTATTGATGATATATTTAACAATAAACAAATAAACTGATAGAAAAAAATAGGTTTTTTCAAAAATTCGTAACTCTGAGACAAATTAATCAAATTGAACGGTTCAAAAAGGAAGTTAAAGGGAAAGAATGTGCCTTTCAACGAAAAAATTTTGCAAGAAATTTTCATGGAATTAAAACCCTTAATTTTTAACATGAACTCATACATTATTTTAGGTGTGAATGTAGGAGGTTTTGATAGAAATATACACATTCTTCTATTCAAAACCATTTATTGACAAAAAATTTATTTTTTTAACTAAATATGTACAGAGGTCCTCGCTAGTACAGAAAAAAAGAAAAATAGTAAAAATACCCCAAGTGTGGTCTGACAAAATGCATACGTAAGCCCCCCCCCCGTGGGGGGGGGGGGGGTACGTACGAAACTGTGCGTGAGGCTTCTATCCTTGAGTACAATTTTTTAGGTGTTGGTAAGAACCGGTCTCCTTGCTTAGTTCGAAAATGGCACCGATTTGAAATTTCGGCCTAGGTCAAATTGACCCCCCCCCCTGGGGTTAACGGGTTAATTATGGTAAAAAATGAAGCCTACTCGTAAAAAGAAAAGCAGACTCTTACTTTTTCAATTGAAATTCTTTCAATAATTAATAGTTCTTGTCAATTTGCAAATCAACCTAAAAAAGAGTCATCGAATGAACATTCTTCGTTTATTTCGAAAACGAATTAACTCGTAGGATGAACGTCAAACTCTTAATTTTTTAATTAAAATTGTTGAAATAATTAATAGATCTTGTAAATTTGCAAAGCAATATAGAAAAGAGTCATTGGATAGACATTTTTAGTTGACTCCGTAAACAAATTGACTTGTAGAAAAAAAGGCCAAACTCTTAATTTTTTAATTAATTTTTTTTTAATAACTGAAAGTTCTTGTAAATTTTATCGTGCATCTTTTTTCTTCTAGACAAAAAGTTGTAGCTTTTGTAGTTTTCGAAATAAAGCCAAAAAACTGACTTTTTTGAAAAAGTCCATTTTAATTTGTCTTTCACTTCAACTCGTGCTCAGTGCTTCAGTTTTTTTGAAATTTATTAATGAAAATTTCAGGGAATGTGCTCAGTATGTTCATCGATAGACAATGTAATGAGAATTCAAAACCCTTGTTTTCAAACATTGTTGTTAATTTTTTTCTGATGCTCGGCGCGAATCGAATATTTGTAGCTTCCAGCGTTTCGGTTAGCGAGGGAATTTTGAGCAGGCAAATATTTCTGGCGTCAAAAATGCGGAGAAAGGTGTAATTAAGTTTTCTGGAAAGTTTCAGATCAAAATATTTGATAGTTTATGAGTAGTTATGATTTTAGTGAACGAAGCTTTCGACTGTGTCACGTTCTCTCGCTAGTGAGTTGTTGGCTTAAAATATGATATTATGCAATTTTTTAGGGAATAACAGTTAAACGAAAATAAGTAAACAAAAAATTCATGAATTTTATTTAATTTTGAATGTATTTTTCCGTTTTATTTAGATTAAATGTAGGCTGCAACTAACTTTCAACTATAGGAACTACAGGATACATGTATTTTCAATCAAATACATGCATTTTTAACTAAAACGATAAATTTTCAACAAACGAGAGTACTCTTCGAAATATTTTAATTTTAATATTTTAATTTTGAACGAAATAGTATAATTTGTAACCGAAAAGATTAAATTTCTATGAAAAAAAAATTCGACAAAAAATGGAACAGTTACGTTTTCGGTTAAACAATGCTAAATAAGAAAAAGCTAATTTTCAACCAAAAATATGCATTTTTAATAGAGTATAGAAATTTTGAACAAAATATCTGAATTTTTAAGGCATTTTCAAACCAAAAAGATGGATGAGTCACCAAAAAGATTAAATATTCTCCTACAAAATTCGAATTCTCAATAAATACAGGAATTTGAAGTCAAATATTTTAATTTCTAACTTAAGAAGATACAGTTTTAACCGAAGATGCACGAGTTGAATTTCCAGTTAAAGACAAATAAATCAATTTTGAACAAAATACGATTTTCGACAAAATAGTTTGAATCCTCAACCAAAAATGATTAATTTTCAAACAAAGATTTGCGATTTTGAACCATAATAATATAATTAACTTTAACGTCAGTTTATCGAAAGTTCCCTAACTCCAGAGGTAGGAGCATAAATGCTTGGGCATTAAGAACTTTAGATGCAAATGCTCTCGAGAATATGCGCAGGATTTAAACTCGAACAGAGTCATTATAGAGCACTTAAGAGAATTAATTTAAAGCATTTATTGTTTAAACAAATATGTATAATTACTAAATATTTTTTACAAAAACATTCTAAAGTGAAATAAGCATCAAAAATTCAATTTTTGTGGAAAATGAATATTTTTGTGTTGAAAAGGATCTGAAATATTTTCAGAAATCTTACTTTCTGTTTAAAATGTATAAGTTGGTCTTGAAAAATGAACAAAAATATTTTCTGGATGAATGTTCCACATAATTTTTTTGTTTAATTTCATCGGTTTTAGTACCAATTTCATCTTTCTTTGATCAAAATGCAACTATTTGGTAAAGAATTAAACTATTTTGTTAAAAATCATCTTTTGAATTTAATATGCAATTTATTTCGTAAACACTTTTTTGTTTAAAAAATAGATAATTTGACCTTGAAAAGTCAACTGGAATCTTTGTTAGATGAAGATTCTACTATTAAAAGAAAAAATGTTTTTAACAAGTTTTTTGATATTAAAAAATCATTCGCTCTGGTTAAAAATTCGTTTTTTTTATTGATTAAAAATCCAATTTTTTCGAAGAAATGTATTTTTATTAAAAGTTCATATTTTGAACGTGAAAAATCAACTGAAATTTTGTTAACAGAAAATTTAAGCACTTTTTTGAAATTTTGTCATTTTGATTTAAAAATGCACCTGCTTTAGTAGATTTATTATTATTATTTTTTTTTTACCAAAATGCAACTGACTGGTTGAAAATTCGACTATTTAGCAGAAAATTTAATTATTGTTTACAATTCTTATTTTAGTGCCGAAGAGAAAACTGAAATCTTCTTTGAATGAAAATTTACCTATTTCTGTGAACAATTTTTCTTAATCATCTGTTTTAGATGAAATTTTATTTTTCTTTAATCTAAATGCAACTGTTCGATAAAAATTTCATCTTATTTTGTTGTCCGAAATTTGTCTTTTTGATCTGACAATTCACTCGCTTTAGCAGAAATGAGATTTCTCTTGGTAAAAACGCAACTTTTCGTTTGAAAATTTAACAATTTTGTTTAAATATCGTATTTTTTGGTTGGAAATTCTGGTTTGATGAAAAATGGGTTATTTTGTCAAAAATGCACTTTTTGATTAAAATTAATATTTCTGTGTTAAAAAGAGGTCTAAAAATCCTTTCTGAGGAAAAATTCAACTATTTAAAAAAGAAAAGTTTGAAATTAAAAATTCATCTCTCTGAAGAGAGACTGTAAAGAAAGTATTTTGTTAGTCATACTGTTTTGATGAAAATTAAACTATTTCGTAGCAAACTTACTTTTTGTTTAAAATTTATTTTGGTCTTGAAAAATGAACAGAAATCTTTTTTGGATGAAAGATCAATCAACAAAAAAAGTTTTTTCTTTAATTCACCGGTTTCAGTACAAATTTCCTCTTTCTTTGATAAAAAAGCAAATATTTGGTAAATAATATTGTTCCAACGCTTTTTCCAATCATCGAAGCACTTCTGATAATCATTTTGTGGTATAGCCTTAAGTTCTTTCAGCGATGCAGTTTTTATCCCCTCAATCGTTGAAAATCGATGTCCTGTCATGGGTCTCTTCAGTTTTGGGAAAAGAAAAAAGTCACGGGGGGCCAAAGGCGGTGAATATGGAGGCTGAGGCATGACTGTGGTGCATTATTGACTTCATTCAACATCTCCTGAGCGATGGTCATGTGATGGATCTTTTGATCAAAATTAAGCAGTTTTGGAACAAATTTCGCTGACACACGTCTCATGCCCAAAACGTCCGAAAAGATAGCATGGCATGAGCCAACCGATATGCCAACATCTTCAGCAACTTCTCTGATGGTAATTCGGCGATTTTTCAACATCATTTCTTCCACTGCTTGAACGTTTTCATCTGTTGTTGACGTGCTGGGACGTCCAGGGCGAGGTTCGTCTTCGACATCCTCTCGGCCTTCTTCGAACAGCTTATACCACTTATACACATTTTTCTTACTCAGAGTAGACTCACCGTATGCAACTGTCAACATTTCAAGAGTTTTAGAGCACTGGATTCCATTTTTCACACAAAATTTAATGCAAACTCTTCGCTCCATTTTTTTCGAAAGAAGAAAATCGCCGAGCACACCAAACCCTTCTAACCTTTTCCGCCTCTGCCAGAAAAACAACACGAGTTATATAGTCAAAACTATAAACATATGATCGTGACAAGTGTACCAACACAATAAAACAAAAAATTTTAAACTTGAATGTACGTAGCCCGCGAAAATTGAAAAGTCACCTTACTTTTTGAACACACCTCGTATATATTGTATAAAACTATCAAAGATTCTTCGATCATTAACATATTGCTAACAACGTGCGTGTGTATTTCGAGGTTATGTGCGTTACAATTCACCCGAGCGTTACTTCCAGACTACACAATATTTTTGGCCGAAAACTGTGGACTTACAAATAAACATTGTAACTAATCTCCCGGAAGTAACCTTGTTTGTAGACAATCAAAAAAGTTTATTTCATAAATAATTTTCAGATTATCGGAAAGACACAGATGAAAAACGACGTAACCTCAAAATAATGCATATGCATAAAATTTTTATTTAGCACAATAAATTTTTTTGTTATTATATCCCTCAAAAAAGAGTCCGGGGGCGTCCGTTATGATATTTTATAGCATCTCCGAATTCAATTTTTAAAAATGTTCATTTTCGTGGAAAAAAAGCCGGGGAAACTGTAAGTATCACGTGCCTTTAATCACTTTAAAAAACTGTAAATGCGTTTGTAATTCCTTGCCTTTAATCATCTGCCTTTTAAACACTTTATAAAACTATAAACGCGTTTTTCTCAAAACAAGGTTTTTGAAGTCTAGCTCCATCATATCTTGAAAACTAATCAACCGATTTTCATGAAATTTGGAAAACATATTGTAGACATAATTTGTACCAAGAGAACCCTTAGTTGTTTGAAAATTTACATTTTTACTACACATTTTTTTTGTAAAAAACAGTGGAAAAATGTGTTTGTTTTTAACTTTTTCATTTTTGATCCGCCATTTTTTATTTTTTGTCAAAACTTTACACCTGAGGATCATTTTGTAGTTGGTGTCATACTGAATCTAAAGCACTTGGATTTTTTCGTTTTAGACAAATCGTTTTTGAGTTCTAATGAAGCTACCTAACCTATCTATTTTGTAAGGCGTTATGTTCAATTGCAGTTTTTGTAACCAGATATTTATAAAAATAAATAACAACCATTTTTTAAATGTATTTTACGACTTAATTTATTAAACTCAACAAGTTTATATTACTATCTATTATATATTTCTATAAAAAATAGCCTTTTTTGAGCGTCCAAAGTAGACTGACCTCTTAACAGAAACTTCCGAGGTTCAATGATGTGAACGTTTTATATAACTCTTGTTTTTCATTCCAAAGATGAAACCTTCTGTCGAAAGTGGAATAATGTTCAACAAAATAGTTGAATTTTTAAACGAAAGAGATTAAGTCTGAACGCGGAATTTAATAGTAGAAATTTTCAAATTAAAAATCGAGTTTTTCAGTCCAACTATGAAACCTTCTGTCTAAAATGTATCAATGTTCAACAAAATAGTAGAATTTTTAAACGAAAGAGATTAATTCTGAACTCGGAATTTAAAAGAAAAATTTTCAGATTAAAATGCGAATTTTTAATCTAAAAGATCGAACTAGCTGTTCGAAATAGACGAGTGTTTATCAATATAGTTGATTTTGTTACCCAAAAAAAGATTACTTTTTAGGAAAATTTAGATAATATCTTCAACAAAAGTAAAAAATTAAACTGAAAAATTCCCGGTTTTCCTCTAAGCTCTAGGGTACTTCTTGGTGTTGAAAAATCTGGGCTTTAATTCCCGGTTTTCCCAGTCAGTGGCCACCCGACTTAAATTAGTGCAGTTCTTCAAATTTTTGTCACTTAAAATATGTGGTTCATTTTCTTTCTTTTTTTTAGACAAATATTTAGGAGTTGATAATCCAATGATTTTTCGATCGCAGCTGGTGTGATAATTCTGAAAAAAAGAACCTGAAAACAATGATGATGGGAGTGGAGCTGAAAGGTAAACATAGAAACATAACCTATAATTTCTTGAGGCATTTGCAGATTTGCTTAAGGGCATGTGACACAGCTAAATACCTATATTACCGACCTCACTTTTTCGATTTACTGAATGTTTTTTTGAACCTACGAACTTTTTTTGTAAATATAATATCGAGCTGAAACTTTGGGAAATGTATTAGAGTACAATAAAGTACGTTTAGGTACTGCATTTTGGTAAGAACGTCACTGAAAATTATTTCATCTTTTTT
>NC_046657.1:2221308-2222591 GCF_010883055.1 Belonocnema kinseyi
TATTTTATTTACGAAAAAAGTTCTTAGGTTCAAAAAAACATTCAGTGAACGGAAAAAGTGAGGTCGGTAATATAGGTATTTAGCTGTGTCACATGCCCTTAATCTGGTATTAAATTTAACCAGTCATTGTCGGTGGTGCAGAACTTTGCAAGCCAACTGAGTCCTGGAATCACTCGTGGATTTAAGGGCATGTGATACTTAGAAAATTGTCGATTCATTTTACCAGTTTTAGATTCCCCCGACTTTTTTTTCTAGAATAATAAATATTTTGTCTTAAAAAGTTGGGAAATGATAGCGAACATGCTAGCGGACGTCTCCACTCACTTTTTTTGTAGGTTATTTCAAAAAAGTTTTAATTTAGCAAAATGTGATTAATTTGCATAGCGCTTAGGAAATAGTATCGTTTTTTTGTGTTAGATTCCCTCGGCTTTTTTCCTAGTATAAGAAATGTTTTGCCTTCAAAATCTGGGAAATGATAGCGAACATACTAACGGAAGTCCTCACACACTTTTTTTGTGTTTTTTTATAAAAAATTTTTTGATATTGCTAACAACGTGCGTGTATATTTCGAGGTTATGTGTGTTACAATTCACCCGAGCGTTATTTCCAAACTACACAATATTTTGGCCGAAAACTTTGGACTTAAAAATAAACACTGTAACTAATCTCCCGGAGCTAACATTCTTTGCAGGCAATCAAAACAGCTTATTTCATAAATAATTTTCAGATTATCGAAAAGGCAGAGATGGAAAACGACGTAACCTCGAAATAATGCATACGTATAAAATTTTCATTTAGCACAATCAATTTTTTTTTATTATCCCTGAAAAAAGAGTCCGGGGACGTCCGTTATGATATTTTATAGCATCTACGAATTCAGTATTTTAAATTTTTCATTTTTGTGGAAAAAAAGCCGGGGAAACTGTAAGTATCACATGCCCTTAAAAACAACATATATGTTACAGGCAAAGTCCGATGTGCCGTCACACCGCAATCTGCCCAGTCCCTCCGCGAATTGACTGAGCGGTGTCAGGCAAAGTCCGAAATAGCACTTCCACTTCGGACTCTGCCTAGACAAATCGCGAAATGCCGGACAGGCTCAGGCAAAGTCCGTAGTAAAAATAAAACCTTTGGTGTATACTTTTCCCGCTGCACAGTGGGCTTCCTCGAGAATTTAAAATTCAAAATAGTCGTTAGATGGCAATTTGTGAACAGATTTCAAAGCTTTTTTTTAGAAATGATCAGCATTAAATTTTTAAGATAACTTATTGAGTACATTGATC
>NC_046657.1:2222691-2243466 GCF_010883055.1 Belonocnema kinseyi
ATTCGTTCAACGCAAAATTTTTTCTAAACAAATATTTTAAAAACTTAATATGTATCTTATTTAACGTAAATAGACTTAGAAAACATAAATAATTAATTTTTAATATTTTTATTGTTATAGTTTTTTGTTGTAAATAATTTTTGTTGTTTTTTCGTAATTATTAAAATTTAGGACCAGAGCCACCTTTCTTAGTGCTTCTCATTTGTTATTCAAAATTTTCAACTCGATGTGGCGCTTCGTGTGAAAATAAGTTGGGAAATAAAAAAAGTGAAAGTAAGGTAGGAATCTGGTCACGTTACCCACTCTTCACATGGCCTTAAATCATATAATAACAAGGATAAGGACATTTTTGTGTCGACGAAAGAAAAATAAAGAGATGCGTTTTATTGCACACTAGTAATAAATGCACACGCGCAAATCGCGCATTCCTGTCTCTGAATTTCTATTAACTAACATGAAAAAAAGACCAATTTAACCCGTTAACCGTAGGGATTTTTTTCGCAACACTTAACCGTAGGGGGGGGGGGGGCGTCAATTCGACCCGATGCTTAACAAAAATCGAAAAGTTGTTCCTAAAAATCTGCAAAAATTCATGGTTCTTGTTTGAACCTTCTACTTAACGGTTCAATTTCGCAATATCTATTTTTTTGTAAATTATTGATGATATAATAAACAATAAACAAATAAACTCTTAGAAAAAAATGTTTTTTTTTTATCCGAAATTCTTAAGTCAGAGACAAATAAATGAAATTGAACAGTTCAAAAAGGAAATGAAAGGGGAAGAGTTTGCCTTTCAATGAAAAAATTTTGCAAGAAATTTTCATGGAATTGAAACCCTTAATTTTCAACATGAACTCATGCATTATTTTAGGTGTGAATGTTGTAGGTTTTGATAGAAATATACACATTGCTCTATGCAAAACCATTTATTTAGTAACAAAAAATTATTTTTTGATCTAAATATGTAAATGCACCTGTTTTCCTTCGTGCTCCTATTATCGTTCTAACTTATTGAAATGTAATGAATAATAAATTTTTATACTTTGACTTATAAGGAGTAATAAGTGCATTCTCCTTATTCTTGCCAGCAAAAAAAAAAGAAAAATAGTAAACTTACCTCAAGTGTGATCTGTCGAAATATATACGTAAACCGTGGGGGGGGGGGGGGGGGGGGGGGGTCAAATTAACCCAAACTGCACTTTGACTGCACCCTATAGCTGACAAGGTTGCAAATGACTCGAAACAAATTTTTTCAATATAAGGGTTTACATATTTGGAAAATTTATTTTTAAAAAAGAGTTAAATTGTTCAAATTTTAGTCGAAGCGCTTCAAATTAAATAATTTTAATTTGATTTGGAGAATCACAAAACAACATTTTAGGATTAAAATTTTAGAAATAAGTTATTATAAATTCATAGGAATTGGAATTGTATTCTCTATAATTAACAGCGTTTAAAATTAAATAATTAAAGATTGAGAACTTTTAAATTTGAATTCAAAACGATTAAAATTTGGCAATATAATATTGAAAACTAAATTAAGTCTTTCAAAGACAAAACATCTGAAATTTCATCATTTTAAATTTTTATCACATAATAAAAATACAAGTTAACATTCAGACTGATCAAACAACTTTCTAAAATGAAAAATGAATTTAATTATTCTAAAAACAACCTTTCGAAATAAACAGCAATTTTAAATGGGAAACGTTAAAAATGAAAAACTTCTAATCTCGAATTTTGAAACTTAAACGAATGCGAACTTCATTTAAAACTGAAAAAAATTTAAGTAACAAAAAATTGTGATAATAAAAGTTTTTTATGTTAAACACCTTTAAAATTTCAATTGTCTGAAGTAAATTTAAATCGTTTAAGAAATAATAATTTTAAAATTGCTAATAATATTTTCCAAAATTTAACCAATTCAATTTTATTTGCAAAATTAAAACCTATGAAAGGAAAAAAAATTAATTTAGCGTTGTTCACGAAAATTTAGAACTCTGAAATTGTAACCACTTAAAATTATCGAAATTCTCTCCATAAACTGATGTATCAATATTTTTCATTTTTTTATTTCAAATCTTCCTTTAGAATTATTATTCATTTTCGAAATTTTTAAATATATAATATATTTTTTAATTTAAAATTACTTATTTGTTTAAAGCTTCAACTAACAATCGAAAATTTTTAAGATCTCACATAGAAAATTATAAATGAGGAATTACTTTATTTTCCCATCTAAAATTATTAAATTCAAAACTGACTATCAATGCTTTAAATATGAAATTTTGAAACAACATTGTGAAATTGAAAATTAATTTAAGAAAAAACTTCATTTCATGACCTCAAAGATTAAACTGTTTGTGCATACTTTGTCTGACATTTTAAGACTTTATTTTAATAAAAAAAAAAAAAAATTGCACTTCACCGTTTCTACAATCTCATTCCAGAAACTTTTAGAGTTACCCATGTATTAATTATATCACGTGAAATTTTATGAAGTCCTGCATAATATTTTTAAATATATTAAAACCTTATAGGACACTTTAATTTTCTGTGTGCTAAAAATTACTTTTGACTGAAAATGTAATTACAGTGAACCCTAGAGATAGGGCCCCCTGATATAGTCCTCCTGACAATTGATTTCGCCCCGCAAGTAGGAGTAACGGGAGCTGCGCGGGGTGAGCGTCGATCACTCAGGCGTGAACAAACAAAAGCGTTTTCTACGAAATGGCACTCTATCTGGGTAATTCCCTACCAAAGTCAGCCCCAAAATCGGCCCAGTATCAGAGTTTCACTGTATTTCAGTTGAAGATTCATCGTCTGAGTTGAAAACGTGACTTTATGAAAATTTATCTATTTGGTTGAAAGTTCAACTAGTTGGTTAAAAGTTTTGCTAAAAATTCATCTATAGTTAAAGAAGTAACTACTTTGTTTAAATATTCATTTTTTGGATTCAAAATTACTTTTGAGAACTAAAAATTTAATTATTCCGGTTGAAAATTCATTAGGTAAGATGAATTTTTTTTTTAGAAGATTTATCTATTTAGTTATTAATTTGTACTTTTGTTTGAAAATTTAAATACGTGGTTAGAATTTGAACGATTTTGTTTCAAACTCATCTCTTTGGTTAAAGAAGTAACTATTTTGTTTAAAAAATGTCTTTTAAAAATTTCATTATTTCAGTTAAAGATTCATCTCTGATTGAAAATTTAACTTTTTGTCAGAAAAATTAATCTTCTTGGTAGAAGCTTTATCTTGGTTAAAAAATTAAGTTTTTTGTTAAAAAAAAATCATATTATTAGGTAAAAAATTGGGACACATTATGATAAATCAGTCGAACTTACTAATTTGTGGGTAAAGATAACTGATTCATAGATAGAATAATTCAGTTACTGACTGAAATTGGTAAATATTTTAACTGATTAATAAAATTCCACTTTTTTTAAAAACATTAACTATAAAATATTCATTTGAGATTCTAACAATCTCGAAAAAACACTTTTTTTAATTTCAGATACGTGGAAAAAGAATATGAACATTTTTAAACAAATTGTTTTATTTTACTGGACTTTTTAAAATACTGGGAAAATTTCGAGTAACTTGAACCTTTCAAGACCCACTGGGGAACTTTAGTTCTCAAAACCCCTCGCCCAAATCCATAATTAAACATTATTTAAGAATTTTAGAAATTGGGAAGAAATCTAAAAATATTTGATATATTTTCGGAAATATTTTAAAGATTTAAAATATTTTTAATCTCTTTAAAAATTCTAAAATTTTCTAAATATCTTTTAAGCAATTAAAATTTATCCTAAAATTTTGAAAAATAAACAAATTTGCATTAAAATCTCCTAGATTTTTATGGCATTTTCAAAGGGTAACTGAAAACCCGGAAAAATAAAAATAAAGAAGAAAATATTTGAAATGGAAAATTCGAGGAAATAAAAAATTCTTGATAATGGAAATTTTTGGAAATATAAAATTTTCGATAATTTATGATATCAGTGAGACGACTGAAACATCTCGGAAAATAAAATTCCAGAGTATAAACAGTTTCAAAAATTATTTTTAGCATACACAATATTAAATGAAATATTTTTATTTGATGAACATATATTCCTTCATTCATTGATTTTTACTAATTTTTTTTATTATTCAACCAAAATTGTAATTTTTTAGATTTGAGAATTTTAAAACACGGTAATTTTAAAACTTTGAAAATTGCCTATTTGGAATATATTATTTTTCGGGGAATTTTATAGTCCAGAATGTTATTTTTCGAGAATTTTTAGTGTTTTAATTCTTTTTAGAAATATTTTGAATTTTTTTTAAATCTTTTTAAAACATCTAAACCCTATAAATATCTTTTGTAAATGGTTAGAATTGGTATTAATTTTTTTATTCAGCAAAATGTAAAAAAAATTGCCCTAAAATATTCTAGATTCTTTTTCGATAATTTCGTAATTTTTTGACTCCTAAATTATTTTAAGTTAAAACAATTTTTAATTACTTTGAAGCTTCCCAAATATCTTTTAAATCGAACCGAATTTTTATAAAATTTTTTAAATTGCATTACATTCCTACAGATTCTTTTCGAAATTTGTAGGGGGATGACTCAAAAATCCCGAACAAAAAAATTCTTTAAAGCAGAAAATTTCCAAAATTGTAAAATTGCAAAACAGAGGGCAATTGGCTAAATATGAAATGTCCGAAATATTAAAAAAATAAAATAAAATACTTTTACTTGATGATCGGAAATTCCGTTATTCCGGAAGTTTCCGATTTGGAATTTTAAACTTTCTACAATTTTATAATACTCGGAATTTTCTATTTAGAATATTTTCTTTTTTCGCGAATTATCGTGTCGAGTATCTTAATTCTCAGGATTTTTCAGTCTCCCATTTTTAGAAATATATTTAAAACTTTTAAAAATTTCTTTAAAAACTAATTATTTTAAATAAATTATTTTTCAAGTTTTACATTATTTACTAATCTTTTTAACACTTTTAAATATCTCTCATACTTCCCCCGAATTTTTCTAAAATGGGGTGATCTTGCAAAATTTTCATTATCTTTTGAATTCTTTTTTGAAATTTTAGCATATCATTTACAAATTTTCCATTTTTCTATTAAAATTCATGTTTGAAAAAAAAACATTTACAATTTTCCCAGGAACCTTACAAATTTTAATCTCTTGGTACCTTTAAAGACTTAAATTATTTTCGTACCTTTTCAAAATTTTGAAAACTTCGAAATATTTTTAAAAATAGTAATTCAAACTTTTCATAATGTTTTTAAATGTTGCATCAACAAAAAAGCCTTTAAATCTTCCAGATTAGTTTTTGACACATTTTGAAAATTTAAAAACTTAAAATAATCTTTTAAAATAAAACCTATATCTTTTTAAAAATCCATGACCGGTAATATTTATCTTTTTGAAAGTGCGAAAAAGATCTCTCATATTTAATCAATTTATTTAAATAAAAATGATTTACATCATTTAAAAATCAATTTGCAATGTAATGCGGTAAATTTTAGAGAATTGTTCGGGCGATAAAATTTCTAAGTTAAAATAAAATAATTTTTTAACCATTAAAAGTCTTTTGTTTCTTAACTGCGCAGTTTTGAAAAATCTTAAATTTGAAGCAAACAATTTAAAAATGTACTAATATGGAATTGCTCAATTTAACAATGTCTAATTTAATTAAGTTTAATTCTGAAATTATAAAAAAAATTTGATACTATATAATATTATAATATAAATTGTTTAATTTAAATCAATTTAAAAATAATTTCTTCGCAATCGTCAGCGAATACTACAGATCGAAAAAACATTCGTTGGCTATAAATTATATTAGAATAAAATTAGTTTCATAACAATTTAAGAAAATATTCACCAATTTCAGCGGAACACAAAAAAGTGAAAGATGATTTCCTGAAAAATAATAAATTTCAAAGTCCAATAATGGAAATAAATGCTAATTGTTGTCCTGAAAAATAATTCACATGGGAAAAATTTGAGAAAGAAAAAAGTTTCCTGGAAATAAATTTCAATAACTTATAAATTTATTGACTAGATATTTATAAATTTTTTCACGATGACGGCGATTTAAAGTCGAAATACATCAATCGGGAATAATTTTCTTTGTTTAACATAGAGAATTAAAAAATGTTTGTACTACTTTTAATTTTATTTCACCAAAGTCAATAATAATTAATAACAATTATTATTTAAGCTTTGCTTTTAAGATGTTTTAAATTTTTGCAGGATTTCAACAAATTTGTTTTTGATATTTTCAAAAGACTAAAAAATAATTTAAAAATGAAAAAGATTCAAAAAGTTTAAAACAGAACGTAGATTGTTAAAGAATAGGAAATAAAATTGTGAAAATTCTTTACAATTTTGAAAGGTTTCAAGAGAATAACAAAAATTCTTAAGATTTCTAAGAGAAAATTGAAATTTTTTTCTTTCACAAAATTGATTTTAAGAGAACATTTGAAAAATAAATCCAAATATTTCCAGACTTTTAAAAAAACAATTTGAAAGATTTTAGGGATATTTGTATTTTGCAAAACTTTTCCATACTGCTAAGAAAAATTTGAATAATTTAAAAACACATTTTGAGGCTTTTAATAAATGTTTTATATTTAAATATTTGTAAGGTTTTAATGTTGAAAAAAGTAGTTTTAAGAGAATATTTAAAAAAATTTCAAAAGATTTCGAAAATGATCAAAAACTACTGGAAGATTTTTAGACGATTTTAGGAATAATACGAATCTGTTTAAACGATATTTAAGCATTTTTTTGAAGTTTTGGATAAACTAAAAGTATTTTAAAACTTCGAAAAATTTTCGAAAATCTATCAAATATTCTTAATTCCTGAATTAAGATACAAATTATTTTCAATAATTATTATTTATTAATTAAAAATACAAGATTCAAATTTTTTAAAGAAATTATTTTTTGTCTAACTTTAAAAAAGTTATTGTTTAAATTTAAGATTAAAATAATTGGGAAAAATATATTTCTATCAATATTACTATAATATAATAATAATCAATATTATTTTAAATTCAAACAATAATTTTTAAAAACTTTAATCAATAAAAAATTGTTTGATAAAAATATGCGATTATTTTATTTCTAATAAATAAATATTATTGATTAGAAACACGATTTAATTGTTTAAATTCGAGAATCCTATAATTCGGAATTTTTCTAGTTCAGATATTTTATAATTCGGGAATTTTCGAATTCATTAATATTATTAATTTTTAGGAAATAGTAATATTCAAAAAATTTCCAAGTCGGGATTATTATATATCGGCAATTTTATAATTTTGGGAGTTTTATTATTCGGAAATTTTCAAATTTGGGAATCGCAGTGTCGGCAATTTTATTTTTCAGGATTTTTGATTTGACCAAAAAAAAAAATGGGCAAAAAATAAATGTCCCGACTGGGATTATATTTATTATATATTAGCAAATTTGAAAATTTCCGAATTAGAAAATATTAGAAATATTAAAATCCCGAATTTAAACAATTAAAAAAAAGTTTCCATAAATAATATTTATTTATTAAAGATAAAATATTCAAATATTTTTATCAAAGAAAAGTTTTTTATTGCCTGAATTAAAAACAATTGATTAAATAAAAGCAGGGTGGTCGTTTTAATCACATAGAAAAATTCCGGTCATTTCTTAGTTCGCAAACATTTTTCACGGTCAATGAAATTCAAAAATTCGAACTCTATTGCTAAAAATTTTTCATTTGAAGTAATAAAAATTGAACTGCAAATAATTTTAAACAATTTACGATCACATTTTGATTATAAACAGAATGCTTTTTAAATTAAAAGTTAAATTAGTTTTGTTTTAAATAGTTTAAAAATCATTAAAAATCTTCAACATTTTTTTAAAATCTTGAAACATCTACATGTTTAAAAACTTCAGTTTAATTTTTAATGTGAAAATCTGAAAATTTCTAAATTTTCAACTGATTCTGTATCTTTTTGTAAAACCAATTATTATTCACTTGTCAATCCTTAATATACAGTTTTATTTTAAAAATCATTATAATTTATATTCACATTTAATCAACTAAAAAGATTTTATTATAAAAAATTGTCGACATCACAATTTTTAATTTTCTAAATTTTGAAAATTGTAATTTAAAATTCTTTTAAAATGAAAAATGTACGCTTATAAATTAAAATCCAAATTAGACAATTTTTAAGTGGCAGATTTTCCAATTACGCATTAAAAAAGTTTTAAAAAATCAACTGATTATTTGAAAAACTGTGGGAATAAAAAAAATTGAGGTAAATTATTTAAATGAAAAAAATGAAAGAAATTTAAAAACAAAAATACAAACTTTTTTTTAAAGTACAGCAAAAATATTCCGAAAAAAAGACGTTGAAAAAATATCATAAATTCTATGTTATTCTTTTGTTTCAAAACATACAAACCCACATTTCTCGAGAGAGGTTATGTAGAATAATAAAAAAAAATTCCGAAATAGTAATATTTTTTTCAATTACTTAATTTTTAAAAAGAAGAACAGATTTTACACACGAAAAATACAAGAAAGTTGAGTAAATATCAAGAAAATCACCTCGTGGTCTCCTAAACAAAGAACTTTGCATAAGAATATTTTTGATATTTTGTTCTCTCATATGTGTCAAAATGCCAAAATTTCACGCATGAGAAAATAAATCGTTTAATCCGAATTTTTTTATTCTGCGAAGGAAAAATCGGGAAAACTGTAAAAATCCTCATCACTTTCACCACGAACCTGTTAAAACCGGAAAATTCTAGCCACGGGACGAAACAAAGAAATGAATTCCGATTTACGTACACTGTACAGAATTAAAAAAACACTGACACTAAAAAAAAAGTCAAAAAACTAAGGACTGTTTATATTTTCCGTAACCTGGAAAAGTGTTAACTAGAGGAGGAAAAAAAAGAGCAAAAGTCTAATGCATAAACATCCGTGCACCGGCATCTATTTTTTTCCCGGTAAAAAACTGATATTTTTGTATAAAACACTATTTTTTAAACAAAGTATTTAAAATTATAAACAATATCCTCGCTTACCAAAAACTACCAGCGTTCTTGAAGATAAAGGGTTCAGACGGGGCTTGAAACAGTTGAACTGATGAAGATGACTTACTCCTGTGGCCGCAGAAACTGCAGAAAACAAACTAAAGTCTAAAACTACTCACACTAGTTGATTTTTTTACACAAAGGAAAGTGTTTTGGCAGAACCCGCCGCTTCTGAGAAATGGAGGAGCCTGGGTAAAATCTTGTCAGATTTGAGCGATGTGATTGGAGAGTTTGAAAGAGTCTCCCGGCGTTTTATCAAGCTCGTGGATTTGCTGTATTTATAGAAGACGGATGCTGATTGGCGGACGAGTAGAAAATAACAGGGAGATGAAAGAAGTCTCGAGTTCTGTACCAGCCAAGACGCACGTGCTCAGCTTCGTAATAATAAATTAAATAGTAGATTTGAATATTAATTTTAAAGAACAATAAGACTACCGTCTTTTTAAAAAGGTGGGTTTTCTTATTCTGATTATTAAAAAGTTTGGAAAGTATATAGATTCAAGAAAAATTGATCAGAAATAAATTTTCGCAATTTTTTAATATATCGAATAAAATATCGAAACGTGATATTAGCAAGTGTTTTCGTTTGAACACCAGCTAACTTCACTCCGTTGAGTGAATGGCGAAAAAATGTAACTATTTAGTTGAAATTTCGTTTTTATTTTTGAATGAAAATTTATTTTTCTTATTAAAAATTTAACTTTCTATTTTTGGTTGAACATTTTAACATATTGTGCAAAATCCGTTTTTTAATTGTGAATCTTCTCTGAAAATTCAATCATTCATTTGAAAATTGAACTATTTCATTGAAAATTTATTGTTACTTTTTTTTAAATTAATTTTTTACGGAATGTTTGAAGTTTGTATTTTTTATTAAAAATCCCTTTTTTTGGCTGAAAATGATAAATGTTGTTGAAAATTCGTTTTTTTGTTGTTGTTGAAAACCTATTTTTCTAACTGAAAAATTAACTTTTATTTCTTTTAAAAAATTGGTCTGAGGTAGAAAATTCATTATTTGTGTAGAAAATTCAACCATTATGTTAAAAATGTCTTTTTTTCAATTGAAAATTCATCATTTTAGTAAAAGATTAATTTCTTTAATGGAAAATTGCAGTATTAAATTTTTTTGTGAGAAATTAATCTTTTTTGCAAGAAACTTGTCGACATTTTTTATTAGAAATTGTAATTTTTTGTTGAAAACCTAGTTTTTCAACTACAAATCTAACTATTCTATTTTTGTTTGAAAATTTATTTTTCTAACTAAAAAATTACGTATTTAAAAATTGGAATATCTTGTTAAAAAATCATTCTTTTTCTTAAGCAATTAGTTGTCTAAAATTTAACTATCCTACTTTTGCTTTAAAATTTATCTTTTTTAGTTTACAATTCATGGACTTGTTTAATAATTCATATTTTATGGTTTGAAAATTCATTTTTTAACTAAAACCATCAACTATTTCAATTTTTAGTTAAAAATTTATTTGGGTAACTGAAAATTTACCTATTTGTTTATAAATTTCTCCTTTTTGGCGATTTTAGTTGAATATAAATTGCTTTCAAGAAAAGTTTAATCATTTCATTTTTGTTAAAATTTATTTATTATTTCTAGAAATGTTATCTCCTTGGTTAAAGATTTATCTGCTTGGTTAAAATTTAACTGTTTGAATTAAAATTTATTTTATTTGGTTCAAAGTTTGAAACCCTGTCTTTTTTTGTGAAAAAATTAATCTTTTGGGATTGAAACTTTTTTTTCCATATTTAAATTAAGAAATTTTATAATATCAAAATTTTCTAGTTAGGACTTCAAAGGTGGAAATGGAACAATTTCGTCGAAAATATATTTTATTAGGTTCAAAATTAATCTTTTTATTAAAAAATTTAACCTTTGTTTTAAGTGATTAAAAATCCATTTCTTTGTTTGAAAATTGAACCATTTTGTTGAATATTATTTTTTTTTATAATTAAAGAATTTTGTTAAAAAAATTTTGTTTGATCGTGCATTTATCACTTTAGTTAAAATATAATTTGTTTGGTAGAAAATATAACATTTCATAGTTTGTGGAAAATTGATATTTTTTTATAGAAATTTGAATTGATTGAAATTATTTGAAAATTCATTTGTATTTGAGGTTGAAAAATTTTATCTTTAGCTGAAAATTTAACTACTAATTTGTTGAAAATTCGTTTTTTGTTTAACAATTAATATTTTACTGGAAATTTAACTTTTGTATTTGTGATTAAAAATTCCTTTCTTTGTCTAAGAATGTAACTAATTTGTTCAAATTAAAAAAATTTATTTTTCTAAAATGTTATCTAGTCTATTATTTTGTTGAAAAATTATATTTTTTAGTTTAAAATTTATGGATTTTCTTGAAAATTGTCCTTTTTGGTGAAAAAAGTCTTTTTGGGATAAAAATTCAACTATTTAATTAGTAATTGATTTTCTTTGAATGAAGATTCAAAATGTTAGTTAGAAAATCATTTACTTTACTAAAACTTCAATTATTCCACTTTTCTGGAAAACTTATTTAAGTTGACTGAAAATTTATTTTTCCAACTGAAAATTTACCTGTTTTACATTTAGCGAAAAATATAATTTTGAGCTAAAAATTTATTAGTAAAAAATTTATATGCTGTGTTGCAAATTCAACTATTGGGTTAACAATTAATTTTTTTTGTTTGTTGAAGATTCATTATTTTAGTTAAGAATTCATTTCTTTGTATTAAAATTTAACTATTTTGCTAAACATTTCATTTTGTTTCAGTTAAAAATTAATTTTTTTAACTGAAAAAAGAAATATTCCATTGTTGCTTACAAATTTATCTTCTTATTTGAAAATTCACTTCTTTTCTTAATAATTCGACTTTTTTAAGCTAAAATTTTAATTATTTTGGAACAATATTAATATTTTCCAGTTGAAACCTCAACTGTTTTACAAAAAATTTGACTTTTTGGCTAAAATTTGAACACTTTAGAATGCATTTTTTGCATGGAAAATTTTGCTCGATTACAGCATCATAAGTTTAGTCGAAAACTTATTTCTTTAACTGAAACTTTAACTATTTCTGTGAAAATGCATTTTTTTGCTAAATGTTTAAAGATTGATCATTTTCGTTCAAAATAAATTTCTTTTTGTGAAAATAAAATTTGTAAATGTTTAAGGATTTTGAAAGGATTTAACGACAATAAAATTTTCTGCCTAGGATTACAGGTAAAGTTTAAATTAACTTTTATTCAAAAATAGGAAAACTTAAAAAACTTTTGAAATTTTCTCGATAAACTTAGGAAAATTATATTTGTATAACCTTAAAGCAAATAAACAAGGAAACTTCAAAAATAATGAATGACATTTTTAGTTTGTATTAAAAATTATTTTTCTCTTCAAACTATAATTTTTCTAAAATTTCTATCTTCTTGAATGAAAAATCTTTTTTGGTTAAAAAATCGTATTTTCGGTTGAAAAAATCATCTTTTTAAGCAGTAATTTATTCTGCAGGTGAAGATAAAAAAATTCGGTATCCGCAATCAAAAAATTACCTGTACCGACAAATTTTCAAAGAATTGTAGGGCTTTGAAGATTTTGAAGATTTTAAAAAACTTTTGAAGGTTTTGAGATCAGCAATTTTTTTTATTAAGGTTCGAGGGAAAATTGAAATTATTAAAAAATAATAATTTAAAGAAAATATTAAAAAATACTTAAAAAGACTTTAAATAATTTACTCAAATTTCGTATAAGAATGCAGAAGATTTTCGAAAAAAATTCGGAAAATTTTGAAAAACATTTAAAATTTTTGAATGGATATAAAAATAATTTAATTTTTTGTATATGTATATTTTTTTCAAGATTTGTTCCGACCAAAAATTTAGCAGCTTTGTAAGAATTATGAATGGTTAAAAAAAAACAAAAAAATCTTTTAAAATTTTTCGGAAAATTTGGAATGATTTCTTATTTTACAAAATTTATTTTAAGATAATATCATTTGAAATGAAATAAACCAAAAACTGAACTGACTTCTTGAAAATTAATGTATTTTAATGAACACTAGAAGCTCTTACGCGCGCGAACTACTAATTTACTTTTAATTATTCTATTTGAAAATTATGTTCAAGAAAATACCACGATAATGATTTTTACTTTAATAACTCTTATTTATACACGAATTCGCATGGGTGCCATATACGACGAAAGACCGGGTTGTGTACTCGAATTTTGAAAACCCGACTAAACTCGGGAGGTGGTTTTCTGCAGTTTTCCTCTCATCTGAGCAAATGTTTAGGAAAATGCGAGTACTTCAAGCAAACTCGTATGCAGCTGCATTGTAACTAAATCTTAATTTTAAAAAACTGATCCTATTCGTTGAAAAATAGCTAAATTTTACACTTTTTATGAAACTTCTTTCAATAATTAATAATTCTAGTAAATTTAACAAATAGCTTAGAAAAGAGTCATCACAAAGACAATCTTAGTTAACTTCATAAACAAATTTTAATAATATCCGAACTCTCAATATGTTTATGAAAATATTTTGAATGATTAATAATTATTATAAATTTACAAAGTAACGTGGAAAATGATCATCGAAAGAAATTCTTAGTTCATTCCGAAAACAAATCATACTTATTACTTGAAAAATAGCTAAACTATAAGTATGTTGATAAACATTTTTTAAATAATCAGTAATTGTAAATTTCCAAAGCATCAGAGACAAAAAGTCATCGGAAAAACAGGAGAAATTCCTTTTTTATCTGGATAGTTTAGAAGCGCTATCCAGAAGGCATCAGAGGCTGTAAGGCCGATCGTGGGTCCAAAAAACGATATTCGAACATCGCTGTACATCGGGCATTCTACAAGTAAATGAAAAAGAGTCTCTTTCACTCCCATATTACAATTTGAACAGATTTGCCTCTTGCTGAAACCAAAACTAAGTTCACCCACCGTAAACTTCCCTCTTACGGCACCCATGAGACGCACCTGCGCGAGAACTCTGTCAAACTTAAACGGAGTACCTTTAGTCAGGTACTCGTGACCCATTGGATGAACACATAGAGAGGGCAGCACCTGTAGGGATGTGGACTGTGCCAACCTGCGCATGCCCACCCCCCGGAGATCAGCCTCGAATTTGGTCAGAATTATCTCTTTGCGTGCCTGTAGACACTGCAAGTCCATACCAGGCCACAGGTCATCTTGTCCACACAACGATATAAGATTTTTTACCTGTAAAACCCAGTTAAATTTTGGAACAGCAGGAACTGAATCTGCCAGGTTTTGCAGCCGTACAGGCAAATTTTAGACAGTCTCTCTTGCCCCATGTCCAGAACTCTTTCCAACCAGTTCACTGCCATTTTTAAAATATTATAGGCGATTGGGACTCTGCCGAGCTCTAGTGTCAGATCAATACTTAGAGTGTAAGGAGGAAGCCCAAGAACTTTTTTGAAGAAAGCGGTTTGAATGACCTCGAGTTCCTCACAGTATCTTAGTCCCCAAATTCCTATGGCATAGAACAGAACATTAGCTACAATACTTTGAAAAAGAATCAATTTTGAGCGCCACGAATCTACTTTAGAGTTACGCAGAACTTGCAAAGTTGCCCCCGTATCCATTCTTTCGGCAGCAATTCTTTTATTACAAGTCAGTGTAAACGTACCAGAGCTCGAAAATCGTTTCACCATATAGTTATATTCCCTGACCATCTCAAGCTGCGTGTCCTTGAAACTGAAACCCGGAATCCTAGGTGGCCTCCCTCTATGAAAGATCATGGTCTTGGTCTTTGACGTATTAACCTCTAAAAAATTCAGATTACAATACTCACAGAAGACATTAATTTTCCTCTGCAGATCAATGCGAGAGTTAGCAAGCAACACGATATCATCGGCATATGCCAGTAATATAATCTCCATCAAGTGATTGATAGAGATGCCCCTTATGCTCCGGTTCCGAAAAAAATCTTCCAGGTCCCCAATCAACAAAATAAAGAAAAACAGGACCTAAAAGTTCCTCTTGGAGAACTCCACAAGTTACGTCCACTGGGTCAGTGAGACCCTCAGGTGTGCAGATGGACATCTTAGCTGCATCGTAAAGGCTTTTCATTATCCTTGTCAATTTTGTGCTAATGCCCAGCTTCAATAGTTTAGATCAAAGAAGGTCGTGATTTACTGACGGAAAGGCCCTTTCAAAATCAACGAAACACGCAAAAACTTTACGTCCAGGAGTGGAGAGATGAATCTGGATTACAGAACTTAGAACAAATATATGGCCTATACAGCCTCAGGAAGCCATGAAACCTGCCTGAAATTCTGGTATACACTTCGCCGCATTCGACCACTGAACAAGTCTATCTAGGAGGATTCATGTAAATATTTTTGCAATATCTCTGTAAGAGCGCGGATACTCTTTATCGCCCATCCTAAATAACATGTACGTGAGGATAGTTGCCCAGGAAGGGGGAACCTCCTCAGCTTCCAGATCCTCCTCAATCGGCACTCAAGATAGTCCAGACCTAATTCGAGTAAAGCTTGGTAAAACTCGGCGGGGACATCATCGTGTCCAGGGGCTTTCCCCTTTTTAAATTTGCGTATAGCAGCCTTGATTTCCTCTTTTGAGATCTGGGCATCCTAAAGGGGATGCATATTTACACCCCAGGAAAGATCAAGGTTCACTTTAGGGGAAAACAACGTATTCGCAAATGTTTGCCATGAATGAATGTCTATATTACTACTCTGTGCAAGTTTATGCCTAAAGAAGTTAAGTGCTCTCCAAAACTCGGACGTCCCTTTGGCAGATGCAAGAGCCACTTAAAAGGCTTTCTTATACAAAATTTTCTTAGAAATCAACAGTGAGCTACAGGCTTTTTTTATCTAAATTGAATTTTTTCATATTATCCAACGCGAACCCTGACCTTTTACACTGTTTCAGGCGATTTTCAGTTTTTCTTTTAGAATTGATTCATGCCCAGCCGAACCAAGGCTTTTTCCGTATAAAACACGAAGGATGAGCAGGGATCATGCAAGCAGTTGACGCGGCTCTCCTAATTGACGAGATGAGATTTTCGAGCTGTCTGCGAATACGTCAGAATCAGTGAATCTAGGAAAATCCACCGTCTCTCCTCCCGGAAGCGATAACTCTACATATAATGGGAGATGGTCTGAGCGAGTAGCGATTGGAACAATTGTGAGGTCCTTTATTACTTTTATGAAAGGTAAAGCGCATACCGCGAAGTCTATAGTACTTCCCCCTTCAGGAGAAAGGCGCGTTAGGCTATCCGGACAATCACCCTTTAATCTTCCATTAAGTATAGCAAAACCACGTAGTTCTAAGCATTTTTTCAGGACAGTATCACGTTTACATTTTACAGGATCGGCTACCAGTCTCTCCGAGCTCGCATTCGCCCCCACCGGTGTAACATCAGGGCATAATTAATTCAAATACCCGATACGCGCATTAAAGTCACCCCTCCCCCAGAATTATAGGCGTGGAAGGATGTAACTCTTCTAATCAATCAAGGACCGCATCCAAACTATGGCACAAATGTTCATGGTCCAGACTCGGTTTGAAATAAATAAGACCCACAATAAAAACCATAAAATAATCTGCGCACTTTACGAAAATCCACTCTGAGGAAGTATCAAACAACTCGCAGGTAAACCCTTTCCTACTCACAAATAGTGCCCCCCCCCCCCCACGAGCTCTATCAAATTTACTTACTCGCTTCGCATCCACAGTAAAGGAGCTATGCTGAGGCAACCAAGAAGGGGTTGCGGGCACCGATGGGAGCCAGGTTTTGCTCAAGAATAAAATATCCGCGTCTAAGATAAACATCGTTAAATCTCCGACATTAGAAAATCTATCGCAGTACCAGAAAACAATCAGAGCTAACCTCCCACTCACCATCGAGGACAAATGTACTTACGGGAGCTATTCGATCCTCTTCGTGTAGTTTTTGTCGAGGAATTTTGGAGCGAGTTTCCGGGAAGAAAATCACTGATAGAGCCGTCCCTGTTTCGACGAGAATCTTCGGACGAAGAAGCTGATTTCTACCCTAAACCAGTTTTCTTGGGGGGTCTTCCCCTCTGTCTCCTGACTGTGTCTTTCGCCTCAAGAAATGTCTCTAATGAACTGTAGGGAGGGCCAGCAAGCATGGCACTAATGTCGTCAGATGACAGCACCTTCCCGTCGAATTCTAAGCTATTACCTTTCAGTGTAACTTCGAAACCTCTATCTCTCAGACTATTCTTCTTCTGCATGAGCTGCCATCTCGCCTGCCTTTCAAGTTTCGTCCTGTCACTCGAGACTGTCTGGCCAATTTCCGCGAAGTATTATGCTTTTTGAAAGACCCGAAACCTTTGTGATGGAGACCCTAGCTTAATCAGCACCGGTCTGGCACCAGGGTCCTTTCCCAGACGAAAAGCAGATTCCACCATCACAGATTCTACTTTAGCTATCGAGAACACCCCTCGAACAGACGAGACTAGGTCGTTAGTCCATAAATCAGTGTCCTTGAGTTCTCTAGATCATCGTTGCTTAATTTCAGAGATTCCGTTTCTCTTTTCAGAAAACAAAACAAAAAACAAAATTCAGCTCAACACTAGCCCCGCACTTCACCTTCAAAAAATCAGTCTCAATTTCAGTCGGAAAAAACCACCACACTTAATTTTTTAATTTGAATGGTTAGAATAATTAATACTTCTTGTAAATGTGCAAAGCAATATAGAAAAGATTTATCGGATAGACATTCTTAGTTGATTTCGAAAACAAATTGATTTGTAGGATAAAGGCCAAACTTTTAATTTTTAAATTAAAATTGTTTAAATAATCAATAGTTTTTGTAAGTTTGAAAAGTAATATAGAAAAGACATCGGATAGACATTCTTAGTTGATTTCCAAAACAAATTGACATGTAGGACAAACATTAAACTCTTAATTTTTAAATTAAAATTGTTTCAAAAACTAATATATCTTGTAAAGTTACAAAGCAAAATGGAAAACAGTAATCGTATAGACATTCTTGGTTGACTTCGTAAACAGATTTACTTATAGAAATAAGGGCAAACACTTAATTTTTAAATTAAAATTGTTTAAACAATTAATAGTTCTTGTAAATTTGCAAAGCAATATAAAAAAAAGTAATCGGATAGACATTCTTGGTTGACTTCGTGAACAAATTGACTTGTAGAAAAAAGGCCCAACTCTTAAGTTTTTAATTAAAATTGTTTAAATAATTCAAAGTTCATGTTAATTTGCAAAGTTAAATAGAAAACAGTCATCGGATAGACATTCTTGGTTGACTTGGTGAAAAAATTGACCTTTAAAAAAAGGCCAAACTCAATTTTTTAATTAAAATTTTTTAAATAATTAAAAGCTCTTGTAAATTTGCAAACAATATGGAAAAAAGTCATCGGATAGACATTCTATGTTGACTTCAAAAACAAATTGATTGGTAGGATAAAGGCCGAACATTTAATTTTTGAATTAAAATTGTTTATATAACTAATATATCTTGTAAATTTACAATGTAAAATAGAAAACAGTCATCGGATACACATTCTTGGTTGACTTCGTGAACAAATTGAGTTGTAGAAAGAAGGCCAAACTCTTAATTTTTCAATTAAAATTGTTTAAATAATTAAAAGTTCTTGTAAATTTGCATGGCAGCATAGAAAAAAGTCATCGGATAGACGTTCTTAGTTGACTTTGAAAACAAATTGATTTGTAGGATGAAGGCCAAACTTTTAATTTTTAAATTATAATTGTTTAAATAATCAACAGTTTTTGTAAATTTGGAAAGATTTGTGACGGGTTGAAACCCTCCAGCCGACCTAGCCTTAACCATCTTCTGGAGCAACTCAACCCCACCCACCTTAAGAGATGCGCCTTCCCAAGGCCTTGTCTCGGCCAAAAACTTGTGTAGCCAAGCTTTAGCCGTTGGGTAAGCGGCCACAAATATAAAGATCCCTCTTCTGCAGAAATGGGTCTTGAATTTTGGCCATTGATCTAGGGTCCCTCTTTCGAGAGCCCTCCAGGTAGCCTCCCTGAGGAGCTCTAACTTTTCTGTAGTGAGCAGCGAGTCCGGGTTTCTCGTATCCGTTACCACCACAGTCAGGGGGTCAGTCCTCTGAGCGGCCGTCAGTCAACCCCCGACGTCGGCAGCTGGACCACCTTGTGCCTTTTTATAGGATTGCCCCCCCCCCCCCGGTAGGGTGCCCTCTGAGCCCCTTTCTCGCTTTTAAGCCTCAGAGCTGGTTATCGTCTTTGTGGTCGCCGGTGTGCCACGTTCTGCAGTTGCTCCACTAGCCCGCTGCGCTTGCCACCTCAATCTCCTTTTCAGGGAACCGTTGATGCGCTTCTTCTTTCTGGGGGACTGATTGGCCACTCCCGTTTCCATAGCCTCACTCGGAGGGGCCGTCACACCCTCAGCTCCCAAAAGAGCTGGGGGCACAGCCGCGGCCTGAGTAAGGCTTGCCGGAGAGACAGATTAGGATGAAAGGGTTATGCTAGACCCGTTAGGATTTAGCCCCTTTCCCCCCTCCGCCAACTCCCTTTTTCCTTCGTCTTTTGGTATATTAGTGTGATCCATTTTGGTTCCCACGAGTAGCTAGAGAAATAAAAGGTCCTCATCTTCAGAGCGCCGCATGCATGGGTAAAACTAATTACTCGGGGAGGTCTTCCGGTGTCCTCGAGAAGCCGTTAAGACACCTTCGTAACCCCTAGATGCCAAAGTGCCATGGGCACGATTACTCTACACCCATGACTCAGGGGGGTGGTCACATTGAGCGCGAAACTCAATGAATATCCGTTCGCAGGCCACCATGCCAACGGAGGGCTGTTTCTTGATCGCTGTGCGGGGCGCAGGTCATTCCCGTGCTGATTCCAGAAATTGGAGATCAGTCCTGGAGAGACCTCGACCCAGGGATCAAGAAGGCCCGTGTTAGCTAGGCTCTTTCACCCTTCTATCATACTACAATCATGTGTACCAGGAGAGCCCGTTTATAGGGATCCTTCTCAAAACACCTAGGAGAGCCCGTTTATAGGGGTGCTTTCATCCATATCCATATGCATGCAGACCGAGGTCCGTTTGACCCCTATGTCCCACACGCTTAAGTCTCCTCACCAACTACAAGGTCATATAGCCCCTAGGGGAGGTAAATAATTACTAGTTTTTGTAAATTTGTAAAGCAATATAGAAAATAATCCTCGGAAAGACAGTCTTAGTTGACTCCGTAAACTAATTGACTTGTATAAAAAAGGCCAAACTCTTAAATTTTAATTAAAATTGTTTAAATAATTAATGGCTCTTGTAAATTTGCAAAGCAATATAGAAAAAAGTCATCGAATAGACATTCTTAGTTGAATTCGAAAACAAATTGATTCGTAGGATGAAGGCCAAAATTTTAACTTTTAAATTAAAATTGTTTAAATAATTAATAGTTTTTGTAAATTTGCAAAGCAATATAGAAAAGAGATAACGGATAGACATTCTTAATTGAATTCGAAAACAAATTGATTTGTAGGATAAAGGCCAAACTTTTAATTTCTAAATTAAAATTGTTTAAATAATAAAAAGTTTCTGTAAACGGGGAGGGTCGGTAAGGCCGGTTTTTGGCCTAATTTATTTTTGGACCAAAAAATCTGAAAAAATCATGGTAGTATCTTATAAGTATCCCGAGTCGA
>NC_046657.1:2243566-2250498 GCF_010883055.1 Belonocnema kinseyi
ATCGACTCGGGATACTTATAAGATACTACCATGATTTTTTCAGATTTATTGGTCCAAAAATAAATTAGGCCAAAAACCGGCCTTACCGACCCTCCCCCTTTGCAAAGCAATATAGAAAAGAGTAATCGGATAGACATTCTTCGTTAACCCCGTAAAAAAATTACTTTTAGAAAAACGGCAAACTCTTAATTTTTCAATTAAAATTGTTCAAATAATTAATAATTCTTGTAAATTTACAAAGCAACCTAGAAAACGGTTAACTGCTAGACATTCTTAGTTGACTTCGCAAACAAATTGATTTGTAGGATAAAGTCCAAACTTTTAATTCTTAAATTAATGTTTTTTAAATAATTAATTATCATTATCATTTTATTATTAAAATCCTGGGTTGAGACCGTGACAGCCCCTGACGCTTGGGTGATCCCGTTGCGTCCCCTTATAAGCCTTAAGCATGGCCCCAAAGTCCTCTCCAGAAAGAGAGGACCGCAGCCACGTTGTTGACTGATATTTAAGACTCACTGATGGCCAAACTTTTAATTTTTAAATTAAAATTGATTAAATAATAAATAGTTTTTGTAAATGTGCAAAGCAATATAAAAAAGATTCATCGGATAGATATTCTCGGTTGAAACCATAAACAAATTGACTTGTCGAAAAAGGCCAAACACTTAATTTTTCAATTAAAATTGTTTAAATATTTAAAAGCTCTTGTAAATTTGCGAAACAATATAGAAACAAGTCATCGCATAGATATTCTTAGTTGATACAGTGAACAAATTGACTCGTAGACTCTTGTAAATTTACAAAGTAATATAGAAAAGAGTCATCCCATATACATTCTTAGTTGACTCCGTAAACAAATTTACTTGAAAAGAGGGGCAAAACCGTTAATTTTTTTATGAAATTTGTTCAAATAATTAATAGTTCTTGTAAATTGACAAAGTAATATACAAAAGAATCATCCCATATACACTCTTAGTTGTCTCCTTAAACAAATTTACTTGCAGAACTCGTAGAAAAAATGTATTCTATTTTATTATAGACTATTTTTTAGTAGCAATTACATTTCTATTGTTGGAAATTAAACTATTTTATTGAAATTTTAATTTTTATCTAAGATTCTAACTTTTCTATTTTTCAAACAAAGAAATCAATTGTCAACCAAATAGTTGATTTTTCAACTAAAAAAATCAGTTTTCAATCAAAAATTGAATAATTAAATTTTCATTTAATTAATTTCCAACAAAGAAAAAACTAATTGTTATCGGATCCAGAAACGCGCGCTGTGCTGGAGATGTTTTCTAAGTGTCTTCTAAACGCGAGGAGATAATAATTTGTGCGGAGAGTGTTTTTCTTCTCTTAGTAACGGAGTGATTTTGGAAGTGAGTAACTTGCCCTCAAGGTTAGGAATATGGCGGACAGCTAGGTTGATGACACTGGGGAGGGAAGAGGGGAAGGAATCCTTCCCGCCAATGAAGCAGAGTGCTCTACAAGTGATTACACGGGAGTTCCGCTAGATGGATCGATGGGTCTAGCGCTAGTGGCAGATGAGAACCCTGAGGATGCGGAAGGTAGTTCAATGGGGAATCTATGGGGAGAAACTGGAGCTCAAACAAAAAAGAATAGAGGGCGCCCCAGGAAGCGTGAAGAGGGACAGAGGAAAATAATTAATTATTTTTTGAGAAGTGGGAACGCCAAAGATGATAAAACACAGGTCTTTGAAACATGGGAAAGACTGAGTAGAACTCCTCCAAGGTACTATGGAAGCGCCAATTTTGCGAAGGAGACAGGGGATGTGCTCGAAAATGAGACCGAACAAGATAGCATCTGTAATACCAAAGAAGAGGAGGGGCCAGTGTCAAAGGGCCACCATAGAGGAAAAGAGGCCTCAGAAGAATCGGAAGAATTCACAAATGCGGGGACTAGTAGGGAATGTCTTGACTGTGGTAAGTGCCAAGAAAAATGGAGGGTGGTGCTGAATGAGAGTGAGGGTAGACTAAAAAAGTGGTGGGCTCGCGAGTTAAAACAATTGGGCAACAAGTACCGGGACGCAATGACCGGAAAACTACAGTCGGTGGTGGGAACTGATGCAACTGTCGAGAGCGCTAATGAACTAGCCACTGGACTCTTTACTGAAAAACTGGACGTTTTACAGAAAAAAGTAGACACCTTGCAAACTTCGATGCTCGCCTTGAAGAATTGGATGGCCGAAGGTTTTCAGGAAGTGTCAAGTAAACTATTTGAGTGCGCAAAGTTGTTCGAAAAGGGCGGAAATGATCAGTCTGAAGTTTTGGCAAGGGACACTAGAGGGGGAGCTGACGCTATCGAAAAAGTAGTCGACGAGAGAACTGCATCAAGCGAGCCAAACAAAGGAGTTTCGAACTCCAGCATCTTGACAGATCCACTGGAAGGGCTATTTCTTATAAAAAATGCTCCGGAAAAACTAAAAAAAGGGGTATGGGCCTACGAGAAAAAGATAAGTGAAAAAAGCAGGAATGATATTGTAGTGAGGAGCCTGGCCGAACAAACGGGTGTGGAAGCTCTGGATTTTTGTTCTTTGGTAAAGAAACAAACTGGCCTGAGTATTACCGTGACTTCTGCGACTGGACTGGCTGAAGGTGGGGTACTGTTGTCGCTGGGAAGGAGGCTGATAGATTTCTGTGATTCAGAAGGTTTAATTATAGCAAATGGAGCTTTCGAAGGAGATTGGGAGGGGGCCACCACTTACATTGGGCACCAGGGAGAAGGGGGTGGTTCGGTAATTGATCTAGTCTTACACGAGGGGAAAGATGATGTTCTGAGTAAGATCCACATTTGGCCCACGATTGACTCCGACCTACTGGGAGTGGGATTTTCAATTAAGGGACCGAGGGGCGAAAAGAGAAAAACTTCAGGTGGGGGAAAACCAGTGAAAGGAGGAACCCATTCGGAACACGGGAGGGGGGAAATAAGGAAAAAGTTATTATGGAACACAGAGAAAACAATAGCTTATGAAGAAATGATGGCGGAAAGGTGGGTTGAAGTAGAAGAGGTGACGGACTTACACTTAAGATGGAGGAAATAAAAAGAAATCATTAAAGAAGCAGCCAGGGAATTATGGCTGATAAAAAAAGTGGGAGGCTCGCAGCTGAATGAGTATGACTGGGTTGGGAAAGAATATAAGATTTAGAGGTATAAAACATTCAACTTATTAAAAATTTTCCTAAAAAATGGGGGAGAGGATAAGAAAATGGAATTCAAAAGAGAAAGGACGAAAATAAAAAACATAATGAAACAAAAATTGAGAGAAATATCGGAGGAAAAAAGAAAGAAAATGAGAGAGAGCAGGGATATGGGGGAATTCTGGAAAGGTGTGAATGCTTGTAAAAGCAAACGGAAAAGGAAGGGTACAAATATTTCAAGTAATGACTGGCTGTAGCATATGGGAAACTTATGGGGGGGGGGGGCGAAGTAGAAAGAAATGAGGATAGACAATGGGAAAAAATGGAAGAATGGGTGGAAATAGACGCACTGGATAAGGATATTGGATATCGAGAATTTCTAGCGGCAGTTAAAAAGATCAAAAACGGGAAAGCAGCTGGGGAGGATGAGTTGAGTGGTGAATTCATCAAAAATCTTCCGGATATCTGGAAAAAAGAGTTACGGGTAATAATTAAAAAAGGATGGGAAAATGGGACGCTGAGGGAAGGTTGGAGAACCGCACGAATTTTTCCAATCCACAAGGGAGGGGACGATAATGATGTCAAAAATTATAGGGGAATAGCACTGTTGGATGTGGGGTACAAAATTTTAGCGGTAATAATGACATGTAGGCTCAATAGCTGGTTAGAGGAGGAAGGTAAACTGAGAGAGAGTCAGGGGGGTTTCAGAAGAAGGAGAGGGACCAGGGAGCAAATCTTTATTTTAAATTCACTAGTGGGCAATAGAATTAAAAACAAGGGAGGAAAGCTGTATGCAGCCTTTATTGACTTGAAAGCAGCGTTTGATACAGTAGATAGAGACCTGCTCCTGGAGAAATCGTGGAAAAAAGGAATTAGAGGAAGGTTTTATGATATAGTAAAAAGCATATATAAGAATACAGAGAATGAGATAATTACGGGAGAGGGCATCACAGGTAGGTTCGCAACAGGAAGGGGGGTAAGACAGGGTTGTCCCCTCAGTCCAGTTTTTTTTAACATATTCGTTGACGATATCGACGTGAAAAGGGAAGCCAGGGCTGAGGGGGAGGGGCGGCAATAGGAACTGAGAAAGTTTACTGCTTAAAATACGCCGATGATATAGTGATTGTTGCTAATGATGGAGAAGAAATAAGAAGTATGCTCAGGATAGGAGAAAGATACTTTAAGGACAACAAACTGGAGATTGACGTAGATAAAACGAAAATAGTTATATTTAGGGTGTAGGCAAGGGAAAAAACAGGGAGAAGTGGATGATTTGCGGTACGGAAATTGAGGTAGTCAACAGCTTTAAATACTTAGGATTCTGGTTCTCTTCAAGAAACACTTATGGGAATCACGTTAGAAAAATGTCAGGGAAAGGAATTCAAGCAATAAACGCGGCATGGGGGTTAATAATGAGAGCAGAGCTGAGGTCCTTAAAAGGTAGACTCTACGTTTTAAATACACTAGGGAAATGTGGGACAACCTACGGAGTGGAAATTTGGGGACGAACTAGAAGGGATGAATTGGAAAGGGTGCAGGGAAAGATAATTAAAATGGGGATGGGAGTCACTAGAAATACACCTAACTACTTGTGGAGGAAAGAAAGCGGGAAAGAAAGGCTATATTTTGAGGCAAAACGTAGGGTTCTCTTGTTTTGTGGCAGAATTTGCAACCTAGAGGGAGATAGACTAGTTAAAATCTGTCTGAAAGAAGAACTTAGAGCGATTAGAAACAGAAGTCCGTCCAATTGGGGGAGGGAGTTACTTGCAGCGGTAAAAGAGGAAGGGGGCGCAGCACTGTTAGACCTTTTGGGGAATGAAATCTTCGAGAGTGAAATGTTTGAACAAAAATTGTTGGAGCATCTAAAGAAGGGGAAGGACAGAGGAAAAAGAATAGACATCAATAGAATCCAGAAATCCAGTTTCAATCCGGGATATAAGTTTATTGACAGGGAGGTGGGAGATTATAGCTACTGGGAAGATGAGAGCAAAACCTGGGGGGAAAAAGTCATATGGGCAAGAATGCGCTGTGGTAATATCGGAAAGGCGGGAAATAAAGGTTACTCAGAAGTAAAATGCAGGCTATGCGGGTCGCTGCAAGAAAACTTAGAACATATTTTGAACTGTGATACAGCGAAAGCAGCTTTAAGAGATCATTGGGAAAGGTGGAGTGATCTTGGCTGTAAGCAGTCAATCTGGACAATCTTGGAGCGGAAGCCAGTATCAGAACTTTGTAAATATGTGAGGGAGTAGGAGAAACTGATGAGGACAACTGAAGAGGGATAACAGAAAGACAGGGGTTGGGGGGAGAAACGAATGATCTTGAAATGATCTCAAGGAGTATTCATCCCTGAACTGGTCCGATCGCGTACTGTACCGGCTTCGCGAATACCCAGTTAATAATATATATTTTTGTTTTACAAGTTCAATCTATTATTCAAGTCCCTAGAACCTGGCGAAAAAAGGCTTATGGGCTGGGGCAACCTCAATATGAGAATATCAGCCTCCTTCACTGCTGGAATAGATGTTGAAGATATTTGGCTGATAGGCGCCACATATAATTTTGTGAGTGGATTGTGGAAGAGTGTGGAAGGGTGTGGAGGTGAGAGATCTAATTGAGGGATGGTGAGATTGCAAAGGGGAGGTAGATATTTTGGACGATTGAGACAGATTTGTGTGGAAGTTTGTTTGGAGATTTGTGACAGGGTGGGAAAACTGTGTTGACGGATTGGTAGTAGCAGGGTTGGGTAGCGACAAAGAAAGGCGCGACAGGTAACAGACAGCGACGATAGAGGCAAGGAAGTATAGAAGGCGGGAAAATTTGAATTCGACTAATGGCTAGTGGAGCGAGTATCTCCTCGGAAGAAACAGAATTAGAGCAGGAAGTGTTCAGTACGCCGAAAGAGATAAAGGAAAGGAAGGCAATGGAGAAGTATAAAGAAACTATAGAAAAGGAAAGATTAAGAGCAAAAAGCGTAAGGTCCATAGAAGCATTTATCAAAAGGAAGAGAGGGGAGAGGGAAAGCAGTGAAGAGAAAGAAGATATCGGGGCGAGTATAAAATACCAGAAAATGTTTAGATCGCCGCCGGAAAAGCAGAGTTTGGTAGGGAAAAGCGATAACAGGGAGGGTGCTGACAGTAGCGGAGATGTAAATGAAATGTCGATGAAAGAGGAAAGGCTAAAGGAAATTAGAGAAGTGATGATAGAGGTAATGGGGATTTATGAAGAAAAGAAGGAGAGAAGGGGAGAGGAATTAAGGAAGGAAATTAGGCTGCAAATGGCTGAAGTTAAGAAAGAAATAAAAAAATGGGAAGAAATCAGGGGAAAGTTGGAAAAGAGGGTGGAGTCATTGGAGCAAAAACTAGAGAAGCAGGAAGAAGTTAATAATACAAAGGTAGAGGAGATAAGAGGTAGGATGATGAAACTTGAAAGCTCGAACGGAAATTACGGTGGGGGCGAGAGTGGGAATAAGGAGATAGAAAGGCCGAGAAACATAGAACAAAAATGGAGAGGAAAGAGAGGGAAGAAAGAAAATTAAACATAGTGATAAAGGGTATAAGATTAGAGGGGAAGGAGCTGAAGGAAGGGGTGGACGAAGTACTAAAAAGGATTGATGCTAAGGTAGAGATAGAGGAAATGCGAAATATAGGAAGGGAAGTGAGAAGGGGGGAGATAATGGTACTGGTGAAACTAAAGAAATGGGAACATAAGAGGGAGGTGATGACAAAGAAGAGGTTATTATATGGTAGTCCGGAGAGAATAGAGAATGAT
>NC_046657.1:2250598-2257851 GCF_010883055.1 Belonocnema kinseyi
GGATTGGGATGAAGAAAGAGAAGAGATAGTAGGAAATGAGGTGCAGGGTAACTAGAAGAGGAAGGAACATGAGATAGGAAAATAAGAAATAGTAAGAAGGAAAAAAAGATGAGAAACGAAAGTAGGGAAGAATGGAAGATTTGTTACTGGAATATAGCCAGATTAGAGAGAAAGGATAAGGAGTTTATGAGAAATTTGACACAATTGGATGTAGTCATAATGATGGAGACGTGGTTAGATGAAAAGGGATGGGAAAGAGTAAGGGGAAGGTTACCAAGTGGTTACAAATGGCAAGTGCAAAATGCAAAGAGGAAGAATAAAAAGGGCAGGGCAATAGGAGGAATGGTGATGGGAGTAAGGAATGAATGTATAACAAGGAAAGATAAGAAAGACAGGAATGAACAAAAAGAAGGAGTAATAGTAGAAGAGGCTATGATGGGAGGAGAGAAGTGGAAGGTAGTGGGGATTTATGTGAACGGTGATATGCAGGAAAAAGCAGAGGAGATTAAAGAAATGATTAAAGAAAATAAAGAAGAGATTAGGATGATAATAGGCGGTGATTTCAATGCGAGAACAGGAGACAGAGGAGAAAGGGAATGGGGATAAGAGAAAGGAAGAAAATCCAAAGATAATGTACTAAATGGGGAGGGAAAAAAGTTGTTGAAGAGCTTTGAGGAGTTGGGATGGTATATCTTAAACGGGAATATAGAAGGGGATGAAAAAGGAGAATATACACGCTCAGGAAGTGAAAGGGGAACGGTAATTGATTATGCGATAGTGGATGATGAGGTAAGAGAGAAGCTTAAGAAACTAGAAGTAGGAGAATATATTGATTCGGATCACTTTCCCTGAATAGTGACATTAGAGGGACAAAAAAGGAATAGCAATATGAGTAAAAGAGGAGCAAATGTAAAAAGTGTAGGAAAAGGGGATTAGTCAAGGGAAGGAAAAGAACAGTTTAGAGAAAAAATAAGAAATATCAAAATGGGAGAGGGAAATGTGCACGAGGAGATGGAAAAAATGATAGGAGAAATAAAAATAGGATTAAAGTGCACAAACAATAATAAAGTTGATAAAGGGGGGAATAGAAGTGAGTGGGATGAGGACTGCAAAGAGAAAAAAAAGGAGGTCAGAAAGGAATAAAGAAAGTGGAGAAAAGAAAAAAGTAATGGGGAAGAATATAGGGAAAAAAAGAAAGAGTATACTGAATTGTGTTATCAAAAGAAAGAGGAAGAGAATAAACGGTTTGATGAAGAGGCGGAGAAGGCTAGGACGGAAGAAGAGATATGGAAGGTAGTAAATAGAGAAAGAAAAAGAAGAAAAAGAGTAAACCAAGATATTGAAATGATAGAATGGAAGAAATATTTTTTGGATTTGCTAGGAGGAGTAGAGAGAAAAGTTGTAAAGGGAGGAAAATATGGTAGAGAAACAGACGAGGAAGAGTAAAGTTCAAGGGAAGAAATAGTTAAAGTTTTAGGAATAATGAAGGATGGAAAGGCACCTGGTATAGATGACATTCCAAATGAAGTATGGAAATATGGAGGGGAGGAACTAGAGGAATGGGCATGAATAATGTGTAATAGAGTATGGAGAGGAGAGGGGTGGCCAGATTAATGGAAAGAAGGAGTAGTTATACCAATAGTAAAGAAAGGCAAGGGAGAGGAGGTTAAAGATTATAGGGGGGTGACGTTGATGCCAACACTGTATAAAGTTTTTATTGTAATATTTTTAAAATTTGTTGGAGAGATTGAAGATAGAAGTTGAAGAAAAAAAGATCGAGTCACCGAATCAGACAGGGTTGTGAAAAGGAATGGGGGTAATGGACAACATATATTTTCTGAACTATCTTGTAAATAAGAGAATTAAAAGGGAAAAAGGGGAAATGATAGCAATGTTCGTGGACTTGAAGGCGGCGTTTGACTCATTAGGCCGAGGCGAAATTGACAAAGTTATGGTAAAGAAGGGGATAAAAGAGGGTTAAATAAAGAGAGTATCAGAAATTTTTAGGGAGACAAGAAGGAGGGTAAAGGTAGGAGAGCAAGTAGGAGATAGTTTCTCGTTGGTGAGAGGTGTGAGACAAGGGTGTCCTCTGAGCCCACTTTTATTTAATTTATTAATATCAGACTTGGAAAAAGAAATGAGGAGAAAGGTTTGGGGAGGAGCTAGGATAGGGAAGGAAAAGATATATACACTGGCATACGCAGACGACATAGTGTTGATGGCAGAGGATGAAGAAGGGATGGCGGGATTAATTACAGGATTAGAGAAATACTTAGATGGGAAAAATCTGAATGTAAATGTAGAAAAGACAAAGATAATGAGGTTTCGAAAAGGAGGAGGAAGGAAGAAAGAATGGTCAGGGAGATGGAAAGGAATAAAGTTAGAAGAAGTCAAAGAGTATAAATATTTGGGATATATCTTGCAGGCGAATGGAGATCATACAGCTCATGTAAGATCAAGGATAAAAAGCAGCAGGGGTAATGAAACAGATATGGGGAATAGGAAAACGAAGGTTAAAAAAAAATTGGAGAAGGAGAATGTGGTTATTTGATACGCTGTTATGTCCGGTTTTAGCTTATGGAGCAAAGATATGGGGATGGAAAGAAAGGAAAGATATTGAGAGTTTATAAGAAAGGTATATAAGGTGGACACTAGGGGCATACTGGAGGACGCCAGGATATATGGTGAGAGAAGAAGCGCAAAGGGATAAGTTAAGTATTAGAGCGGGTAAGAGGGCATGGAAATTTGAGACAAAGCTGAGGGAGGGAAAGGGAGGGGAGGGGAGTTGGCGAGAAAGTGTTTGATGGATGTAGAAGAGCGGACAGGGAGGGAGATCGAATTAACGAGGTGGGAAGAAGAAAGGAGGAAGTTCTTTAATGATAGCGAAATAGAAGACGGGATTGGAGTAAACTATGAAGAATTGGAAAAAAGGGAGAGGGAAAGACATTTAACAGAAAGATGGGGGGCGATTGAGGAATCAAAATACAATAAATGGTATAAGATGATAAAAAAGGAAGGGATGCCAAAGTATTTAGAAAAGGGATAAGGAGAGAGAAGGTGGACCAGAATAGCAAGATTTAGACTGGGAAACGAGGCAAGGGAGGGGATGTACTGGAAAAAAGAAGAGAACAGAATGTGTAGAATATGTGAATGGGAGGAGGAAACATGGGAGCATGTATGGGAAGGAAGTAGGAGAGGAATGGAAGATAAAGGAAGCTGGCAAGAAAATGTGGTTAAGATTCTAGAAGAAGATGGATTAGGAGAAGAATGGATGAAGGAGTTGGAGGGTGCTAGAGGAGCGAATGAGGGAGAATGAAAGAATGCACGTGAAAAAGGTAAATGGAAGTATAAAAAAGTGAAAGAAAGAGGAAACGGAAGTCGCTTAGATTAGAAGCGTGAAAATTGTAAGTAATGGTAAAGTAAAAGTTAAGTAGACTAAGATGCGTTTGCGTTCTCATGCTCTGTCTCTCGCTTGCACTCTCGCTTTCGTTCGCTCGCTCACTCGCTTGCTAACAAGTCCTAAATTGCGCTATCGCAGGAAATAGAAATAAGGAACTAGATATAAGACTTTATGCAAATAGTTGTAAATAATTTTATATATAGAAAGGATAAGATTTTAAAAAATATATAGGTTTAAACGGAAAGATTGTAAGAAATGGAAGTCATGTAAACCCTTAGGGGACACATTATGAATAAAGAAGAAAGATACGACACTGTTATAGTAGTGCTAAGGGGACTGAAACTCTGTGTATTTAAATTAAAATGTTATTAGTAACAAAATTGAACTATTTAATTGAAAATTTAATTTTTATTTAAAATTTTAACTTTTCTATTTTTGTTGAAAATTTGTCTTTTTCTTTTAATTGAAAATTCATTTCGATAGTTCAAAATTTAACAATATTGTTGAAAATTCGTTTCTTTTTTCACTGAAAAAGATAAATTTTCAACCAAAGAAATTGTCAACTACATAGTTGACTTTTCAACTAAAAAAATCAGATTTCAATGAAAAATGGAATAATTTCATTTTTATTTCATTAACTTCCAACAGAGAAAAAAACTGGTTAACTTTGCAGCTTAAAACGTTAATTTTTAGAAAAAAAATGTCAGCAAATTAGTTCAATTTTCGACAATAGAAACGAATTTTTAACCAGAAAGATTAATTTTCAACAGAAAAAGGCGAATTTTCATTAAAATACAGATGTTTTTAACCAAATGGTTGATTTTTGATTAACAAAGAAAAATACATTTTTTATCGAACATGGAATAGTTGAATTTTGATTTGATTAATTTTCAAAAACAGAAAATTTTCACCAAAATAGTTTAATTTTCAATAATAGACCAATCTCCTAAGCGTTACCTATTGACAAAAGGCAATACTTTGCGTATTGAGCTCCCTCCATTAAATGTGTCATAGATCCATACAGACCTTCTATAAGTATCTAATTGTTCCTAATGGTTTCTATTGCTAGTGTCACTTAGAGAAAATTTGCCATATAGAAAATCTACAGGTATTTATAGGGATTTCTTTGTGATGTATTCTATATGAATTTCCTATCAGAATTTGAGATGGTTTCTGAATGGAATTCCATGAGCGTCCCTTTTGTTATAAGTATTTATATGGATATCCATACAGGATTTTCCTGTCGACACACCAAGTCCCTAAGCATCTACATGGATTTATATGAATGCTCCTAACATGTAATCTATATGGAATTACAAAGAAGATTTGAAGTGGTTCCCATATGAATATACAAATAAGATTTTTTTTAACATTGTGCTAATTCCCTACTTCTATATGGACCTATATGAGTGAAAAGGGAAAGGAAAAGGGGGAAAGAGAAGAATAGGGAAAAGAACAAGGGTAAAGGGAAAAATTCCCCTTCCCCTTTTCTCATCCCGCTTGCATTTTTCTTTCCCCTTTACCAATCCCGTTCACAGTGTTCCTTTCCCCTTTTATTAATTTTTAAGGATAGTAACTGAACATACTATCCTGACAAAGAACATATGCCCACATTTTTTAAAGTATGCCTTTCAAACAGATGATAACAATATAATTTTTGTAAAAAATTACATTGAATATAATTATCTAACCAAATACATAGATCACTATTTTTCAAAGTATGTTTTTGTAAAAGATAGTAAGTTTATACTACCCTAACAAAAAAACATTGACCAATATTTTATTAAATATACTGATGAAATTAAAATCATATAAGCAATTTTTGTACAGCACTGCACAAAACGTATTGATCTAACCTAAAACATAAACCCACGTTTTTAAAAGTGTTTTTAAAAATGTTTTTATCTAAATAATAAATGTACTTCCCCGACAAAAAACATAACCCAACATTTATGTACAATATTTTACTAAACACACTGATATAATAAGAAACATAAAGCACGTTCTTTGTAAAATATTAAACTAAATGTTTTAGATTACAAAAACACATACCTAAATTTTTTTAAATATGCGTTTGAAAAAGAAAATAACTATGTATACTATCCTTACCAAAAACATCGACCTTTTATTAATCAAATGTACCTTAGCAAAAAATATAACCATATAAACCCACATTTTTCTAAAGTACTTTTTCCAAAGATAGTAATTAAATTATGCTATCCTGACAAAAAACAGACCAACATTTTTGCAATATTTTACTAAACATAGTGCTCTAATAAAAAATAGACACAATTTGTGTATAAGATTGCACATTTTTGAAAGCACGTTTTTGGAAAAGATAGTAACTACATATCTATTACCTTAATAAAAAAAAAATTGACACAAAGATTTTACTAAATATACGAATCAAATCAAAAACATATGTCCACATTTTTAAAAGTATGCTTTTGAACAAGATAGCAACTATATAAATTGCCCTTACCAAAAAACATTAACCAACATTTTTGAAAGTATGCTTTTAAAAAAGATAGTAACTATATAAACTAACCTTGACAAAAAAAAACATTGTCAAATATTTTTTCATTAAATATACTGACCTGTTAAAAATGATGACGCAATTTTCGTGTTAAATTGCACTAAATATACCGATCTAACCAAAAATATAAACCCACATTTTCCCAAGTACATTTTTCCAAAGATAGTAATTAAATAGACGACCCTGAAAAAAAGATACCAAAATTTTTTTGCAGTATTTTACTAAACATAGTGTTCCAATCAAAAACATAGACCCAATTTTTGTATACAATTGCACTAAATATACTGATTTAAAAAAAAAATCACATTTTTAGGTATTTTAAAAAATAAAGTAACTAAATATTAGACCTACCTTCTTTAAGTAAACATACTCACCTAATCAAAAACATTGACCCACTTTTTTGTAAAATATTGCACTACATGTACGTTTTTGAAAAAGATAGTAATTATGTATAATACACTTGCCAAAAAATATTGACCATCATTTTTCATTAAAAATAGTGACACAATCAAAAACATAGTCACAATTTTTGTATGAAATTGCACTAAGTATACTTACCTATCCAAATACATAGAGCATCATTTTTTTTTTAAATAGTAACTAAATACAAATATACTACCCTAACAAAAAACATACACCAATATTTTTTACATTATTGTAGTAAACATTCTAACCTAATCAAAAACATAGGCCAAATTCTTTTTAAAATATTTTTCTGAATATATGGATCAAATGAAAAACATATGCCCACATTTCCGAAGGCATGCTTTTGAATAAGATAGTATCAATATATTCTACGTTAACAAAGAAAAAATTCACCAACATTTTAATTAATATACTGACTCAATCAAAAACATTTGACGTTACTTTTGTATAAAATTTCCCTAAATATACTAATCTAACCAAAAGCATTAACCCGCATTTTTTTTAAGCAATTAAATATAAATATACTACCTTGACAAAATAATAGACCAAATTCTTTGTAAAATATTTTAGTGAATATACGGATCAAATCCAAAAACATATGCCCACATTTTCGAAAGCATGCTTTTGAAAAAGATAGTATCTATATATTCTACGTTAACAAACAAAAAATTCACCAACATTTTAATTAATATACTGACTCAATCAAAAACATTTGACGTAACTTTTGTATAAAATTTCTCTAAATATACTAATCTAACCAAAAGCATTAACCCGCATTTTTTTAAGTATTTTTTTTTAAGCAATTAAATATAAATATACTACCTTGACAAAATAATAGACCAAATTCTTTGTAAAATATTTTAGTGAATATACGGATCAAATCCAAAAACA
>NC_046657.1:2257951-2259327 GCF_010883055.1 Belonocnema kinseyi
ATATGCCCACATTTTCGAAAGCATGCTTTTGAAAAAGATAGTATCTATATATTCTACGTTAACAAACAAAAAATTCACCAACATTTTAATTAATATACTGACCCAATAAAAAACATTTGGCGTAACTTTTGTATAGAATTTCTCTAAATATACTAATCTAACCAAAAACATTAACTCGCATTTTTTAAAGTATTTTTTTTTAAGCAATTAAATATAAATATACTACCTTGACAAAATAATAGACCAAATTCTTTGTAAAATATTCATTTTTAAAATGATTTTTTTGGAAAACTTATCAACTAAATACATTACCTTAACTAAAAACATGGACCCAAATTGACTAAAACCCACATTTAATCACCTGAAACGTATATATACTCTAGCGATTAAAGTAGAAATAAAATCACAAATATAAATGCACTACTTTTCATTTTATTAATTTCTGGATAAAAACCTTAGATGTGGAACGGGATGGGTGTAAAAACTGTAATCGCCAGTCAGTCATCTTGGAAACTGTAATCTACAATCCACAATTAATAATCTTCCGAATCAGTCAATCAATAATTTTATTAATCAATCAATCAAATAACAATATAATTAATTAAAATACTGACTTGATCCTCAAATTATTTAATCAGCAATCCAATAATCGGCAAAAACGGTTTCCAATTAAACTGCTGGTTTCGATCCAATCTAGTTTTAGTCGTTCCAAATATGACTTTTCGCTTTATTTACATAAGTCTTATTTTGTGCAAGAAATAATTCTAACGGTAATATCGGACTGTACAAAAGTTCCGGTCAGCAGACCGCTTGATTGGCCGAGAAGCTGACAATGAGTTGTTTCTTTTTTTCTTTTTTTTCTTTCTTTTTATTAAAAAGTACAGGAGAGAATTTTCGTAAACGAAGTAGTCACTCGTTAAAGATCGTAAAAAGGAAGAAGAAAAACGGAATCGCTTTATCGATTCCGAGCTGTCGAAATGATTAATTAAAGATTTCCGAGAACTCTCTCTCTCTCTCTCTCTCTCTTGGCGAGGCTTTTTTACTTTAATATTTTAGTAATAAACTTCACCTAGTAAAATATAGGTTTAGATTTCACGAACGAGTCTAACAATTCTTTTTTTTTCGGCAACTGCTCGCTCGATTTCAGCCTTTTTTTTATTTCTACTCTGTTTTTTTTTTACCGGTATCTATATTTTTTTGTTCTCATCGACAACAATATTCCTCGGTCGACCATCGCATATGTAATAGGTGCGGAAAAATAATTTTTCTATCCGAACTTCTTTCCTAGCGGCTTTCCTTAATTCTTAGAATACGCGTTTTTTGTCAATTATCCACACATCAAACGAGAAGAAACCTGGCTCGGGGGGGGGGGGGGG
>NC_046657.1:2259427-2284221 GCF_010883055.1 Belonocnema kinseyi
AGAGGGCGGCTCAACGTTCAATTTTTTCCCTTTTTTTTTTTGTATAGTCAAAAAGAAACGAACCAAAAAAAAAACCGGGTAAAATTCGAGCTGGAAGGAGGAGGAGGCCTAGCGAGGAGGAAAATCACTATGAAATAATTTTATTAACGTATTATAAAAACCAGAATGAATCTTCTAAATGCGACGAGAGAGGAATAGGAAGAAGAAGAATAAGAAGAAGATGGAGAAGAAGAAGAAGAGGAAGAAGAAGCGCAATGAGATGGCTGCGAGTATTGAGACGCAGAAACGTTTGCCGTCGACGTAGTAAATAAATATTGGGACAATTGTTGTTGTTTTTGTTGTTGTTGAACAATGGTAAAATAGAGTCGTCTTTTCACGTACGTCAACACTTTTTTCTGATGATGACGATGATGATTATTATTATTATTATTATCATCGACAGATCATGCGAGGTAACTGTACGTGTCCTTCTGACCTTCCGTCCGCTCCAGATACTCCTTTTCTATTAAAATATCTATACATTTCTGCATACAAAAAAATATATATAAAAAAAATATATTTAAAAAAAGAGAGAGAGAAGAAAAAAACAATTAGTAAGCTAGAAATAGAAATTATTTAATTAAGGCTAATGTAAAGCTCTTTTTCGTAATTATGAAATTCTAAATAATTCTCATCGATATTCATGAAACATTTCTCTCTCCCATTTCAAAAGATTTGTAAAGATTTAAATAATTTAAAAAAGATTTCGCAAAAATTTTGCAAAGTGTGTAAAGATTTCAGAAAGATAAAACAATGTCTCACAAAGATTTCGAAAATTTTTATCGAAATTTCAGAAGGATTAAAAAAGATTTCACAAAAAGATTTCAATAATTTCGCAAAAAATTCCCAATTTTTTTGTTAGGTTACACAAAGATTTCAATAATTTTACAATGATTTCGAAAAAGTTGTAAATATTTCGAAATATTTCAAAAATTTCAATATTTTTTCACAAATATGTCGCAGAATTTTTAAAGATTTCAAAATATTCCACAAAAATTTCAAGAATTTAGCAAAATTTCAATAATTTTAAAAATGCTCCGCTATAATTTTGAAGATTTGGAAAAAGTTTTAAATATTTTAAAAGATTTCACAAAAATTTCAATAATTTTACTTAGATTTATCAAACTATTTAAAAATTTCACAAAGATTTAGCTAATTATACAAAAATTTCGCAAAACTTTAAATAATTTCAGAAAGATTAAAAAAGCTTTCACAGAAACTTACATACTTCATAAACAAAATTTCAATAATTTTACAAAGATTTCGAAAAAATTTCAATAATTTTACTCAGATTTCGCAAAACTTGAAAAGAATTCAAAATATTTCAGATTTTTACAATTTTACAAATTTTTTCAGAGATTTCAATAATTTCATTTTACATTTCAAAGAGTTTCACAAAAATGTAAATATGCGGCGAAAATTTCGCTAAAATTTGTAAAGATTTCCAAAATTTCAATAATTTTACAAAGATTTCATATAATTTTTAAAGATTTTACAAAATTTCACAAAAATGTCAATAATTATAGATTTCGCAAAATTGTTAAAGATTTAAAAAGATTTTAAAATATTTAAAAATGTCCATAAATTTCACTTAAATTTTTCAAAATTTGTAAAGATTTGAAAAGATTTCAATAATTTTTAAATGGTTAAGCAAAGACTTTTCAAAATGTGTAAACATTTCAGAAAGATAAAAATGTATCAAAAAAGATTTCAAAGATTTCACAAAGATTTCGAAAAACTTTTGATGATTTCAAAAAATTTTACAAAAACTTCAATAATTTTACTTAGATTTCTCAAAACCATTTAACGATTTCAATAATTTTAAAAAAATTTCGAAAAAATTTTCAAAAAACTTACATACTTCATCAAAAAATTTCAATAATTTTACCAAAATTTCCCAATGTTTTTTAAGATTTCACAAAGATTTAAATAATTTTACAAAGAATTCGCAAAATTTGTAAATATTTCAAAAATTTTCAATATTTTTTCACAAATACATAGCAAAATTTTTAAAGATTTTTAAATATTCCACAAAAATTTAAAGATTTAATTAATTTTACAAAAATTTCGCAAAGATTTTAAAGATTTCGATAATTTTACAAAGATTTTGCAAGATTTAGAAAAATTTCAGAGCGATTAGAAATGATTTTAAAAAAACTTACATACTTCATACTAAGATTTCGCAGAAATTTTGAAAACTTTGCAAAAATTTCAATAATTTTACAAAAATTTCGCAAAATTTATTGAAGATTTCACAAAGATTTCAATAATTTTATAAAGATTTCGCAAAATTTTTGAAGATTTCAAAAAATTTCACAAAAATGTCAATAATGCTGCGAAAATTACGAAAGTTTATAAAGATTTCAATAATTTCACTAAGATTTCGCAAATTATTAAAGATTTTAGATAGATTTAAAAAATTTCAATAATTTTACAAAGATTTCACAAAAATTTCTATAATTTTACTCAGATTTCGCAAAACTTTATAAAAAATCAGAAAGATTAAAAAAGACTTCACAAAAACTTATATACTTGACACAAAAATTACATTAATTTTACAAAAATTACCCATTTTTTTTTTGAAGATTTCAGAAAGATTTCAATAATTTGACAAAGGTTTCGTAAAATTTGTAAATATTTCGAAATATTTCAAAAATTTCAATATTTTCACAAATACGTTGCCAAATTTTTTAATATTACAAAATATTCCACAATAATTTCAAGATTTCACAAAGATTTAAATAATTTTACAAACAATTCGCAACATTTTTTAAAATTTGAAAATATTTAACAGATTTCAAGAATTTTACAACCATTTCCCAGATTTCATAGATTTCGATAATTTTACAAAAATTTCGCAAAACTTTTAAAAATTTTAGAAAGATTAAAAAGGATTTCGTTAATATTACAAAAACTTCCGAATTTTTAAAAAATATTTCACACATATTTTAATAATTTGACAAAGATTTCGCAAAGCTGTAAAGTTTTTAGAAAGATTTCAAAGTTTTCGATAATTTTACAAAAATTTCAAAGATTTTATTCAGATTTCGCAAAGCTTGCAAAGATTTCAGAAAGATTTTAAAAAATTCACAAAAACTTACATACTCCAATATATATTTTAATAATTTTACGAAATAATCATAAAGCTTTGAAAAAATTTAAATAATTTTACAACATTTTTGAACATTTATCAAAAATTTCAATAATTTTAGTCAGATTTCGTAAAACTTATAAATATTTCAAAATATTTCGAAGATTTCGATAATTTTACAAAAATTTCAAGATTTCACTGAAATTTCGCAAATTATTGAAGAGTTCAGATGGACTTCTAAGATTTCAATAATTTTACAAATGCTTCGCTAAAATTTCGAAGATTTGGTAAAATTTTTAAATATGTCAAAAGATTTCACAAAAATTTCAAGATTTTTCAAAGATTTCGCATATATAGTAAAGATTTGAGAAAGATAGAAAAAGTTTCACAAAGATTTCATAGATTTTACAATAATTTCGAAAAACTTAAAAATTTCAGAAAAATTAAAAAAGTTTTCACAAAAACTTAGATACTTTACACAAAATTTCAATCATTTTACAAAGATTTCGTGAAAATTTCAATAATTTTACTCAGATTTCGCAAAACTAGTAAAGATTTCAAAATATTTCAGATTTCAATAATTTTATAAAATTTTCATAAAGCTTTGAAAAAATTTCAATAATTTTACAAAAATTCCGCAAAACTTTTTAAGATTTCGCAAAAAATTATAGAGATTTCGAAACATTTCACAAATATATCGAAAATTTACATAATTTTACTAGAACTTTACATAAATTTCGCAAAAAATTTTAAAAACCTTTGAAAAAATTTCAATAATTTTACAAAGATTTCGCAAAACTAGTAAAGATTTCAAAATATTTCAGATTTAAATAATTTTACAAAATTTTCAGAAAGCTTTGGAATAATTTCAATAATTTTACAAAGATTTCGCAAAAATTTTGGAATATTTCAAAAAGTTTCACAAAAATGTCAATAATGTTGCGAAATTTTCGCAAATTATTAAAGAGTTCAAAAATTTCAATAATTTTAGAAATGTTTAGCTAATTTTTAAATTGAAAAACTTAAAAATTCCTGAAAAATGAAACAAGATTTCACAAAAACTTAGATACTTCACACAAAGGTTTCGCGAAAATTTCAATAATAGTAGATTTCAAAATATTTCAGATTTCAATAATTTTACAAAAATTTCGGAAAATTTTTTTAAATTTCGCAAAAATGTCAATAATTTTACTCAGATTTCGCAAAAAATTATAGAGATTTCGAAACATTTCACAAATATATCGAAAATTTAAATAATATTACCAAAATTTCGCAACAAATTTCAAAAACCTTTGAAAAAATTTCAATAATTTTACAAAGATTTCGCAAAATTTTTGGAAGATTTAAAAAAAATTCACAAAAATGTCAATAATGTTCCAAAAAATTTCGCAAATTATTAAAGATTTCAGATAGATTTTAAAGATTTCAATAATTTTACAAATGCTTCGCTAATTTTTAAATATTTCAAAAGATTTCACAAAAATTTCAATAATTTTACAAAAATTTCAGAAAGCTTTAAAAAAATTTCAAGATTTCAATAATTTTTCAAAGATTTCGCAAAATTTGTAAAGATTAGAGAAAGATAAAACTTCACACAAAGATTTGAATAATTTTACAAATGCTTCGCTAATTTTTAAATATTTCAAAGGATTGCACAACAAATTTAGAAAGCTTTGAAAAAATTTCAAGATTTTACAAAGGTTTCAATAATTTTTCAAAGATTTCACAAAATTTGTAAAGATTTGAGAAAGATTAAAAAATGTTTCACAAAGATTTCGAAAAAATTTTTAAAATTTCAGAAAAATTAAAAAAGATTTCACAAAAAGTTAGATACTTCACACAAAGATTTCAATAATTTTACAAATGCTTCGCTAATTTTTAAATATTTTAAAAGATTTCACAAAGATTTCAATAATTTTTCAAAGATTTCGCAAAGATTTCGAAAAACCTTTAAAATTTTCAGAAAAATTAAAAAAGATTTCACAAAAACTTAGATACTTCACACAAAGATTTCAATAATTTTACAAATGCTTCGCTAATTTTTAAATATTTCAAAAGATTTCACAAAGATTTCAATAATTTTTCAAAGATTTCGAAAAACTTTTTAAAATTTCAGAAAAATTAAAAAAGATTTCACAAAAAGTTAGATACTTCACACAAAGATTTCAATAATTTTACAAATGCTTCGCTAATTTTTAAATATTTCAAAAGATTTCACAAAGATTTCAATAATTTTTCAAAGATTTCGCAAAGATTTCGAAAAACCTTTAAAATTTTCAGAAAAATTAAAAAAGATTTCACAAAAAGTTAGATACTTCACACAAAGATTTCAATAATTTTACAAATGCTTCGCTAATTTTTAAATATTTCAAAAGATTTCACAAAGATTTCAATAATTTTACAAAAATTTCAGAAAGCTTTGAAAAAAATTTCAAGATTTCACAAAGATTTCAATAATTTTTCAAAGATTTCGCAAAGATTTCGAAAAACGTTTAAAAATTAAAAAAGATTTCACAAAAACTTAAGATACTTCACACAAAGATTTCGGGAGATATTCAATAATTTTACTCAGATTTCGAAAAGATTTGAAAGATTTTATGGGTAAAAAAAGGTAAAAATCCCCGTATTTGGCATTTTCGGGAATCCTACTTATGAAAAAAAAAAACAAAAAAGACAAAAAGGGATAAAAATACTCGATTATAGGAATTTCAAGGGATTTTTTTAATTGAAAAAAAAAAATGAAAATTGGTAAGAATTCCTGATTTTAGCCATTTTAGGGAATTTTTCTTCTTTTTTTTTAATATAAGGGGGAAAAAGGGGAATAATAAAGTATTTATTTACCTTAATTACGTGTACTCTTGGCTTGAACCTGGTACTTAATTGATTCAAAACTTCAGCTACGAGCTGCTGATGCTTGAGCACCTTTCTCATTTTCATTATTCTCACTATCGCCGCTTGAATTAATAATTTTCTGTCCTCCTCAATATGCTTGTGTGTAGTCTCCTGCTCCACTTTCAGTTCCGTTTTCATCGGGATATTGATGTTTACCCTCAGTTTTTTGCTGAAAAATTCATTACAAATTTACCTTTTCCATCCCCTCCCCCTCTTTAATTTGAGTCATTCATTATTAATTCACAAATTACTAATCAATCTATTTCGGTAGAAAATGAATCTTCCCTAAAAATTTAAATGATTCATAAAAATTAATTTTTCCCCAGAAAATTTAATGACTTTGCAAAAAAATCATTTTTTAAATTGAAAATTGTTTTGATTTTTCAATCATTTTTTGTAACTTCAAATTTAAATATTCCATATTTAGTTGAAAATTCTATAACTTTGTTAAAAACCCATTTTTTTATATTGAAAATTAATTCATTAATAATTCATAAATTCCTCTACATTTTGCAGTTAAAAATTCAACTACTTCATTTTTGGTAAAAAATTGTCTTTCTCAGTTCAGAATTCATGTAATTTGTTAAAATTTTAATTTTTGGGTTGATACATCAACTATTTTGTAGAAAATTTTTTTTTTTTTTTTCGTTAAATTCAACCATTTTTATTAATTATTAAATTACTTTCTTCTTGAAAATATTAACTAATACATTTTAAATTGAAAATTGAAAACTAATCTTTTTTTTGTTTTGTTAAAATTGATATTTTCTTCTGAAAATTCGTCTTTTTCACTGAAAAATTGAAATATTCGGTAAAAATTAAAAACCATTTTGTAGCAAAATTAGTATTTTTTAAATTGAAAATGTCAATTTAAAATTACTCTTTTCTCATTTAAGATTCAACTATTTGGTAGAAATTGTATGAATTTTGTTGAAAATTCTTCTTTTTTTTTTGTGAAAATTATTCTTTTTGGTTGAAACCAAACTGTTTTTTTTTTCAATTTTAAATGTAATTTGTTGTTGTTAAAATAACGATTACATTTTTCTTTGAAAATACATCTTTTAAAGGATAAAATTGTTTTTAAATTCAACTCTTTGGTTCTAGGGTCGAAAATTCAACAATTTGGTACAAAACCAATCTATTTTGTAGAAAATTCATATTTTTATTAACAATTAATTCACTGAAATGAAAATTTAACTGTTCCATTTTTGTTTAAAAATTGTTGTTTTTTTCAGTTTTTTTGGCAAATACTAAAAGAATTATTTTTCTTATCCCTAAAATTAATAATTTTATTTAAATTAACAATATTCTTACTTCTTGTAACCCGTGAAAAGTTCGGCGGAGGTTGCTGGCGAGAGTTCGGCTTCGTCCTCGGTGGTCGAGATTAGCAATTTTGCTTTCAAGAGAATCTGCATCACCTGAAAAAATTAATTTATTCATATAAAATCATACATTTCATTCATGTAATTTTCATTTTTTTAAATAACCTAAATCGCACAGTAAACTAAAAAAAGGCCGTTAAAAAAATACTTTCAAGTTTCTTTTTTTTTTTTTTATTCTAACAGGACAAATTTTCTATTAAATCTGATAAATTACAAAAAACAGTTAAATTTAAAAAAAAGAGGGATCATTCGTTTTGAAACTGCAAAGATTAATTGTCTACAAAAAAAAAAACAGTTTATTTTAAATTAAAAAAAAAATTAATTTTTAACAAGAAATATGAGTTGATATTTCACAAAAAAAAACATTTAATTTTGCGATTTTTGAAAAACAGTTCAATTGAACAAAAAAAAAAAAACAGAATTTCTATCGAAAAGACAATTAATCTTTTTTTGTAGAAAATTAATCTTTTTGGTTAAAAAGTCAGATTTTGCTTCAAAATACAACTCTTTAGTTGAATTTGAAATTTTTTTTAAAATTTATTTATTTTGTTGAAAAACTTTAGTTGAAAATTCGCCTTTCTTTAAAAATTTAACTATTTAGCTAGAAATTAACTCTTTTTTTTTTTGGTTGAGAATTAATTTTCTTCACACAGAATGTAACTATTCAATTTTTTGTTCAAAATTAATATTACAACTTAAAAATAGATTTTTTTCTGGTAAAAAAATTAATCTTCTTATTTGAAAATGCATCCTGTTTGTTTAAAAAATAATCTGTTTTAATTGCAGATTCAACTATTTCATTGAAAATTCGTTTTTTCTTTTTTTTTTAATTAATTTTCTCAGCTTCAAATTGATCATTTTTATTTCAAAATTCAACTGTTTGGTCGTAAATTAACTTTTCTTATTTATTTACATATTTACGGATTGAAAATTCAACTGTTTTTGTAAAAACTTCTTCTTTTTGCCTTGAAATTCCACAATTTAGTTAAAAATAAAATTTTTTGTGGAAAATTGATATTTTTTGTCAAAAAATAAACAATTTGAAACTTTAATAATTTGGTTAAAAAATAAACTATTTGAAAATTTAAATTTTTCTGAAATTTGTTTTTTTTTTAGTGTAAAATTAATTTTTTTTTTATCTAAAAATGTAACTATTTTATTTTTGTTTAGAAAATTTTCCTTTACAAGTAAAACTTTAATATTTAGTCAAAAAACAGTTTGTTTTTTCTTTTGTTAAAAATTAGTCTTTTGAACTGAATATTTAATGATTCCATTTTTGGTAGAATACATCTATTTGGTTGAGAATTCAACTATTTTTTTGAAAATTCATTTTTTTTTCTTGTGGAAAATTAATTTGTTTAACTAAAATATTTATATTTTAGAAAATATTACCTTTAAAAGTAGAAAATTCAATTATTTGGTAGAAAATTGATGTATTTTGTTGCAAAATTCATATTATTAGTTTCAAAATTAATCTTCTTTGTTAAAAAATAATCTTTTATATTCAAAAATTCAACTACTAGGTTGAAAGTCCAACCATTTTCTTAAAATTTCATTTGTTGATTATCTGACTTTTAAATAAATAAATATCAGGGTTAACATTTTTTTTCTTAACCAGTTGAAAGTTCTATTATTTCATTAAAAAATGATAATTTCTACTGAAAATTTGTTTATATTTATAGAAAATAAATTTAGTTTGTTGAAAATTCATCATTTTCTTCGAGAAATCAACTATTTTGTTGAAAATTCGTATTTTATAGGTAAATTCAAACGGTTAAATTTTTTTTTCTTAATTTGTTAGTTTTTAAACTAAAAATTCAAAACTTCAATTTTTGGTTGGAAATCTCTCTTTTTTTAATTAAAAATTAATCTGTTTTGATTGATAATTCAATTACATTGTTGAAAATTCGTCTTGTTTTTGGTTAACAATTTTTTTTATCTAAATATTCTAAATAAATATCTGGGTTGATTTTTTTTTCCTTTATTATTTAGAAATTGAATTATTTGGGAGAAATTTGATATATTTCGTTGAGAATTTGTCTATTTGGGAGGCTTTCAACATTTCCATTTTTGGTTAAACATTTATCTTTTTCAGTTGAAAAATTTATTTATTTTTTTTCACAATTTGTCTATTTCATTGCTTGTTTATTTGTTTAGTTTCTTTAAAAATTTATAATTTTGTTCGAAGATTCTCCTTTCTATTTGAAAATTCATCTTTCTTATTAGAAATTCGTCTATTTTTGTAGAAAATAAATTTTGTTTGCTGAAAAATAATCCTTCTAGATTAAAAATTCAGCTATTTGGAAAAGAAAATTCAAATATTTTCGTGAAAGTTTAATTACTTTGGTTTTTTTTTCTGAAAATGAGTAAAATTTCCAGTAAAGAAATAAATTTTCTGTCATTACTCGGTTTTTCTGACTGCAAGTTTTTAAAAATCTCCCGATAATACTAAAATAAATGTTCGAAAATTCCTTAAAATTTTGTTAAACCACCATAAAACCTAATAAATCTTTGGCATACTTTCAAATTATGGAAATCAATTAAAAATTCCTTGGAATCTTTAAAAATACTTAAAAATATTTAATATTTAGAGAATTCAGAAAATTTAAAGAATTTCAGGAATTCAGAAATTCAAGGGTATTTTAAAACATTCTAAGAAATTTTTAAAAATTTATTTGAGTAATTTCGTGAAATTTCAAAGAACTTGGAATATCTTAGGAAATTTAAAAATAATTGATTTCAATCATTTTTAAAGTATCCCAAAGACTTTGAAGATGTTAGAGTTTTTTTTTAACTCCAAGGAATTTAAAAAGATTTTAAAGGATTTAAAATATTTGAGTATCAGTAATTTTAAAAAATACAAAGAATTTTCAAAAGTTTTAAAATTGTCAAGTTATTTTAAAGGAATTAAAATCTTTCAGGGAATTTAAAAAAATTCTAAGTAATTTTTACATTTATTTCAGTAATTCCATGAGATTTTTTAGTTAAATTTAACTGGTTGCATTTTTTTAAAATCTCTTTTTTTTTTTAATTTTTTTCTAACGTTTTTTCTAACATTTCTTTTCAATATCCTGCCAAAATAACAAAATTTTCATCAAACCTTCAACATTCATTTTTGAAAATTTTGTAAATCTTTTAAAATTTTCGCATTTAAAGTTACTTATTTTGAATAAACAGTCAGATGTTTACTTTAAATGCTTATAATTTTGAATTATTTAAGTAATTGAAACTGCATATTTTTATTCTTTAAATTAAGTCGTAAGCTTAAAAATTAAAAATTTGAAAATTTTTAACTAATTATTTTACAAACAGCAGTAATCTAAATTGGACCGATTTTTTCCCCACAAATTTATAAAAATTTGCTTAAAAATACATTTTTTTGTTGAAAATTGATATTTTTGGTCAAAAATAAACTATTTGAAACTTGAACAATTTGATTAAAAATTAAACTATTTGAAAACTTGAAAATTAGGTTAAAAATTAAACTATTTATTCGAAATTTTTAAATATTTTTTGCAGTGAAAATTTTTTTTTTTTACCTGAAAATGTAACTATTTCATTTTTGTTTGAAAATTTTTCCTTTAAAAGTCGAAAACTTTATTATTTGGTAAAAAAATAGTTTTTTGCTGTTGTTAAAAATTAGTATTTTGAACTGTACATTTAACGATTAAATTTTTAGTAAAAAAAAACTTCTATTTGAATATCCAACTATTTTATTCAAAATTCGTCTATTTGTGTAGAAACTATTTTTTTGAAAATTCTTTTTTTTTTCTAGTGGAAAATTAATTTGTTTATCTAAAATAATTATATTTTAGAGAATATTTCCGCTTAAAAATTAAGGTCTAAAATTTAAAAATCATTTACTAATTATTTTAGGAACGGTTGTAATGTAAGTTAAACAGACTTTTTTCTAAAAATTCGTAAAATTCTGGGTTACAAAATAAATTCATGGTTTGTTGAAATTAAAAATTATTTTTGTAATTTTTTCAGAACTTCGAAGACGAAGTTTGAGTAATTTAAAGAGATATTTAGAAGCTTTGAAAAGATTTAAAATTAATTTAAAACTTAAAATTTTTAAATAAAATGTAGATTTTTTCAGATTTTAAACAAAATAATTAGAACCTTTTCAAGAACTGTGAAAGGCTTTAAAAGAATAAAAGCACTTTTTTCAAGATTCATAGGAAAATTAAAATTATTTTTCATTTTGAAAACTTATTTAAAAAAAAAACATTTAAAAATGTTTTAAAATATTTACAAAATTGGCAAACAAGAATCTCGACGATTTTAAGAAAATTTTTTTAAATCTCCATGATAATTTTCAATCTTTTCAGAACTCCCAAATATCTCTTAAAATTACTCAAATTTTATCTAGAAATGTTCCTTTGTAAATCATACTTTAAAATTCAACAATTACACTAAAAAATTAAACATTTTTCAAATACAAAAATTAAAATTGTAACGCTCAAAGTTTAAAGTTTTTTATTTTTTATTTTTTATTTTATATAGTTAACAAAATCCTTAAAAATGTTCGAAATTTTATTTCAAAATTTTGAAACATTTACATGTACTTCCACATGTTTTTTTCAAATTTTAAATTACTTTTTTTTAATTTCAGAACTTCTGTGCATCTTTTTAAATGATTCGAATTTTTCCTTAAAATTTTTCCATAACTTTGTAAATATTTTTGAATAAAAAAAATCAATTTTCCTAGTGTATATGGTTTTTATTCTTCTGAACCCTTTCAAAATCCTTAAAAAGATTTTAAATTGTTTATTGAAAATTCACAATTGTAGATTAAAAATTCAGCTATTTGGCACAGAAAATTAAAATATTTTTTTATGTCTTAATTTTAATATATTTTTCACGGTTACAACTTTGAAAAGATTCAAAATGTTTATAAATCTGGAAGTTGTTAAAAAAATTTTTACTACTATCCAATTCGTTTCAACATATTTATCGAATTTTTCCTACAATTTTTAGAAAATTCTGCAAATTAAAAAAAAAAATGACTTTAAATTATTCCACATTATTTTTTTACTTTTCTAAAAATCTTATCAAATATTATCTTAAAATAATTATTCAAAATGAAAAATTATTTTTAATTTTTCTAGGAATCTTAAGAGAATGTTTTATTCTTTGTTTGAATTATTTAAAATATTTAAAAAATTTTCTACAAATAAGAAGTGTTCAATTGTTATTTATACGTCAAAATTTAACAATTTAACTTACAAAATAAACATTTTTCAAATAGAACAATTGAAATTGTAACGCTTAAAGTTTAAAAAAGCTTTTCGAAATTATAATGATTCAAGGCTTTCGATGTCAAAGAATGCAGTTTCAAATTGTTTACTCTTAAATAGTTATTATGCAGCTTTTTTATTTGAAAAAAAAAATTAAAGAATTCCAAAAAGTTTAAAAGAATTCAGAATGAGTTCAAAAAAATTTGTAATCTTTTCAAATCTTTGAAACCCGACAAAATACCTCGTGCCTCGTGAATATATTATTTTTAAATCTCATAAAATATTATAAAATCCCATTAACTTTTCTGATATTTCCTGAAATCCTGGAAAATATATTAAAATATACATTGAGAGCTTTAAAATCCCTTAAAATCATTAAAATCTTTCCAAATACCTATATCTTCCGAAATTATAGAAATGAATTGATGGAAAATTTTTTGTAATCTTTCTAAATTCCCTAAAATATTTCAAATTAAAAGCTTTTGAAAATGCCTTAGATTTTAGAAGTTTAAATAATTCCCTAAAATGTTAAAAAACAACAAAAATGATTTTTAAACAAAAAAATTAATTTCCAAACAAGAAAGTTAATTTTCAACGAAAAAGAAATTTAATTTTTAAAGAAAAAAGTTAATTTTCAAACAAAAAAGTTAATTTTCGAACATAAAAGTTCATTTCTGAACAAAGAAATCAATTTCCAAACAAGAAAATTAATTTTAAAAGAAATTTAATTTTTATACAAAAAAGTTAATTTTCAAATATAAAAATAGGAATAAGTGAAAGCAAGAAGTTTCAAGAAAGTTAATTTTCAAACAAAAAGTTAATTTCCAAACAAGAAAGTTAATTTTCAAAGAAAAAATTTATTTTTTAAAGAAAAAAGTTCATTTTTGAACAAAAAAAGTTAATTTTCAAATATAAAAAAAGGAATAAGTGAAAACAAGAAGTTTCAAGAAAGTTAATTTTTAAATAAAAGAATTAATTTCCAAACAAGAAAGTTAATTTTCAAAGAAAAAATTTAATTTTTAAAGAACAAAGTTCATTTTCAAAGAAAAAAGTCAATTTTCAAACAAAAAAGTTAATTTTCGAACAAAAAAGTTAAATTTTAAACAAAAAAGTTCATTTTCGAACATAAAAGTTAATTTTCAAATATAAAAAAGGAATACGAGAAAACAAGAAATTTCAAGAAAGTTAATTTTTAAACAAAAAAATTAATTTCCAAACAAGAAACTTAAGATTCAAAGAAAAAATTTTATTTTAAAAGAAAAGTTAATTTTCAAACAAAAAAGATAATTTTTAAACAAAAAAATTAATTTCCAAACAAGAAAGTTAATTTTCAAGGAAAGGATTTATTATTTAAAGAAAAAAGTTAATTTTCAAAGAAAAAAGTTGAATTTCAAACACAAAAGTTAATTTTTGAACAAAAAAGTTAAATTTCAAATATAAAAAAAGGAATACGAGAAAACAAGGAGTTTCAAGAAAGTTAAGTTTTAAACAAAAAATTAATTTCCAAGCAAGAAAGTTAATTTTGAAATAAAAAAGTTAATTTTTAAAGAAAAAAGTTAATTTTCAAACAAAAAAGTTAATTTCCAAACATAAAAGTTAATTTTTAAACAAAAAAAAATTAATATCCAAACAAGCAAGTTAACTTTTAATGAAAAAAATTTAATTTTCAAAGAAAAAATTTAATTTGTAAAGAAAAAAGTTAGTTTTCAAAGAAAAAAGTTAACTTTCAAAGAAAAAAGTTAAATTTCAAACAAAAAAGTTAATTTTCGAACATAAAAGTTAATTTTCAAATATAAAAAAAGGAATACGAGAAAAAAAGAAGTTTCAGAAAAGTTAATTTAAAAAAATATATATTAATTTCCAAACAACAAAGTTAATTTTCATAAAAAATTTAAGTTTTAAAGGAAAAAGTTAATTTTCAAAGAGAAATTTAATTTTTAAAGACAAAAGTTAATTTTCAAATAAAAAAGTTCATTTTCAAACATTAAAGTTAGTTTTCGAACGAAAAGGTTAATTTTTAAACAAAAAAATTAATTTCCAAACAAGAAAGTTAATTTTCAAATAAAAAAGTTAATTTTCAAATAAAAAATTTAATTTTTAAAGAAAAACGTTAATTTTGAAACAAAAAAGTTAATGTTCAAACAAAGAAGTTAATTTTCAAATAAAAAAGTTAATTATCGAACATAAAAGTTAATTTTTAAACAAAAAAATCAATTTCCAAACAAGAAAATTAATTTTCAAACAAAAAAGTTCATTTTTAAACAGAAAAATTAATTTGCAAACAAGAAAGTTAATTTTCAAAGAAAATATTTAATTTTTAAAGAAAAATTCATTTTCAAACAAAAAAGTTAATTTTCGAACATAAAAGTTAATGTTTAAACAAAAAAATTAATTTGAAAACAAGAAAGTTAATTTTCAAAGAAAATATTTAATTTTTAAAGAAAAGTTAATTTTCAAACGAAAAAGTTAATTTTCGAAAATAAAAGTTAATGTTTAAACAAAAAAAATTAATTTTCAAACAAGAAAGTTAATTTTCAAATTTCTAAAGATTTTTTTTAATTCCCGGTGAAAAAAATCAATTTTTGACAATTTCCCGGGTGTTTTTCCCGCCACCCTGGGACCTTTTAAATTCAAAAATTACCTGAATCAAGTAGTCCATCTTAATTTGCGTGGACTCGTGGAGTTGCTGTATTGTCCAGGAAGTCGAAACATTATACTGCAATAGTACCGCCATTTGGAAAGTGGAGGCTTGCAGTGTATACCTATTCTTAAAGCAATTTGTGTGTAATTCCCCCTTCGACATATTGTAAAGCCAGTTCAACTTTCTGCCACTGTGCTGAGAGCTGTAGAAAGTTGTGAACCTATGTACAGACCTTTCCAACTGAAAAGAAAAATCCATTTTCACTGGTATTCTTCAAAATATCGATTTTTTTTTTAATTTAGAAAAACTAATTTATTTCAAAATATATTTCAAAATTTTAGAACTTTTCAAAATATTCTCAAATAATTAAAAATTCGAAAATATTTCAACAAATTTTATACAAAATTTTTTAACATTTCGAGATACAATTTGGAATTTATTATAGAATTTATTTTAAATTTAGGAAAACTGAATTAGTTTAAAACATATTTCAAACTTTTAGAAGCTTTGAAAATATTCTAAAGTAATTATAAATTTGAAAATATTTCAACAAATTTTATACCAAATTTTTCAACTTTTGGAAGTTATGCAAAGTTTTGAAAGGTTTCGAGATCGAAAAATTAATTTTCAGAAAATGCTTCAAAGTATTTTTAGAAATTACAAAGATTGCCGAAATTAAAAAAAAAAAAAAACAATTCTTGAAGATTTTATTTTGAACGACTTTTTCAAATATTTCGGAAAAATTCTAACCAATTTAAAAAATAATAGGAATTTTCTTTTTTTTAATTTCAAAAACAGACTTTTCCAACTGAAAAGAAAAATCCATTTTCATTGGTATTCTTCGAAATTCTTACCTTTCTTTTCTTTCTTTGTAAAGAATTTTTTTATTATTTTTTTATTTTTATTTATTAAAAAATTCTAATTCCTAATTATATTGCCTATTTTTTGTAAACATAACTGATAAAATAGACCATTTAAATTAAATTAATCTAATTAATTAATTTAATTTAAAAAGTTTTGAAAGTATTCTCAGATAATTAAAAATTTGAAAATATTTCAACAAATTTTAAAACATATTTTTTAACATTTCGAGATAAAATTTGGAATTTATTTTAAATTTAGGAAAACTGAATTATTTTAAAATATATTTTAAAGTTTTAGACGTTTTGAAAATATTCTCAAATAATTAAAAATTTGAAAATATTTCATCAAATTTTAAACCAAATTTTTTAAAATTTAGAAATAAAATTGAAAAGATTTGAAAAGGTTTCGAAATCGAAAATTTAATTTTAAGAAAATGTTTCAAAATATTTGTACAAATGACAAAGATTACCGAAGTTTTCAAAAACAAGTCTGGAAGATGTTATTTTTTATTTTGAAGAACTTTTTTAAACACTTCAGGGAAATTCTAACCAATTTCCAAAATATTTAAAAGTAAAAAAAAAACACAAAAATAGACCTTTCCAATGGAAAAGAAAAAAACATTTTCACTGGTACTCTTCAAAATTCTTACCTTTCTGTTCTTTCTTTATAAAGTATTTTATATTTTTATTTATTTAAAAATTCGAATTCCTAATTTTTGTTAACATTGCTGATAAAATGGACCATTTAAATTGCAAATGTTTTTAAAAATTTTCAAGGAATTTAAAAAAATTTTTTATAGAATTTATTTCAAATTTAGGAAAACTGAATTATTTCAAAGTTTTAGAACTATTAAAAATGTTCTAAAATAATTAAAAATTTTTAAAGGTTTCGAGATCGAAAAATTAATTTTAAGAAAATGTTTCAAAGATTTTTTTGTTATTTTGAAGAACTACTTCAAATATTTCGGAAAAATCCTAACCAATTTGAAAAATATTTAGAAGTATTTAAAAAAAAATTTCAAAACAACCAGACCTTTCCAGCTGAAAAGAAAAGTCCATTTTCACTGATATTCTTCAAAATTATTTTTTTTCTTTGTAAAGCTTTTTTTTTTATTGTTATTTAATTAAAAATTCTGATGAAAGTAATTGAACATTTGAAAATATTGTAACCAGTTTTTCCATATTTTGAAATAAAATTGCAAGTATTTTGAAAGGTTTCGAGATCGAAAAATTAATAACAATTAATAACCAATTTAAAAATTATTTATAACTTTATAAAAAAAATTTGAGAAATTCTTCAAAATTCTTACCTTACTTTTTTTTCTTTGTAATTTTTTTTTTATTTTTATTTATTTAAAAATTCTAATTCCTAATTCTAATTCAGGGTGTCTGGCGATTCAAATATTAAATAAACGTTTGTCATACATGTAAAAGAAAGCCGAATCGTAAATAAACAAATTCTTAATTTTTTGCGAACATGAGTCGTCTTTGTGAAATCTTTAGGAATATTTTTAAATCTTTGTAATGTCTTTAAAATAATTAAAACCTTTGTGCAATTTTTTGAAAGCTTGAAATTTCGGTTAAATCTTTGAGAAATCTTTCGGCATTTTTCAAAGATTTTGTAAAATCTTTAAAATTCTTAAAATCTTTTAAATCTTTGTGAACTCTTTCTTTAATTTTTGTTTGTGAAATTGTTTCAAATAGATTTTAAAGATTTTTACAAGATTTAAAAAAATGTAAATAAAAACAGCCTATAGCTATTGGCTAGGATTTCAATCAATAACAAAAAATTCAAATGACTTCATGAAGATTAAGAAATTTTTAAAAGATTTTTAGGGTTTGACAAAAATTCAACATAAATTTTAAAGATTTTAAAAATTACAACCGGATTTAAAGACATTTTAGAAGAATACAAAGATTTCACAAAAAATTTGAAAGATTTTTTTAAACATTCTAGAATATTTCACAGGTATTAAAAACCTTTAAAAGAATAAAAATGCTTTAGAATATTTCAAAAATTTAACAAAGATTTTAAGGATTTCACAAGATTAAAGATATTTCACAAAATATTAAAAATTTCACTAAGATTTAATAAAATTCTACAAGATTTAAAAGATTTAAAAAATGCTTTTAAGAATTTCAAATGGCTTCATAAAGATTAACAAATTTTAAAAAAGAGTTTGAGAGTTTCACAAAAATTAAACATAAGTTTTAAAGATTTAAACCAAATATTTTAAAATATTTTAAAGATCTCACAAAGATTAAAAATATTTCACAAGGATTTACCAGATTTAAAAATATTGCAGAATATTTCAAAAACATTTCAAAACATGTTTAAAAATTCACAAAAATTTCGCAAAAATAAAAAATATTTCACAAATTTAAATATATTTTAGAAGATACCAAAGATTTTGAAGGTTTCACAAAAATGTTAAATAGATTTAAAAAATTTTTAGATTTCAAAAAATTTAAATAAAAATAGCCTATAGATTTTGGCTAGAATTTCAATAAATAAAAAAAGAAGATATTAAAGATTTCACCAAAATTTTATAAGATTTCAAAGATTGTAGAAATGTTTTAAAATATTTCAAATTACTTTATGAAGATTAACAAATTTTTTAAAGATTTTTAGGGTTTCACAAAAATTCAACATAAAATTTTAAGATTTAAACAAATTTAAAAAGATTTTAAAAATTACAACAAGATTTAAAAACATTTTAGAAGATTAAAAAATATTTTGGAATATTTCAAAGACTTTAAGGATTTCAAAAGATTAAGAACATTTCACAAAATATTAAAATATTTTAGAATATTTCGCAAGGATATTTAAAAACATTTAAAAGAATAAAAAATATTTTAGAAAATTTCAAAGATTTTAAGGATTTCAAAAAATTAAAAATATTTCAAGAAATATTCAAATATTTCCGAATCATTCATAAAGATTTAAAAACAGATTTTAATGATTTCATAAAAATTTCAAATAAATTTTAAAGATTTTTAGAAGATTTCAAAAAATCTCAATAAAAATAGCTTATGGCTGTTAGCTAGGATTTCACCAAATAAATAAAAAGAAGATATTAAAAATTTCACCAATATTTGATAAAATTTTATAAGATTCATTCATTGAACATAAGTTTTAAATATTTAAACAAATTTATAAAGATTTGAAAAATTACAAAAAGATTGAACATACATTTTACAAGATTACAAAGATTTAGCAATGATTTCAACAAATATTTTGGAACATTTCAAAGATTTAAACAAAATTTTTAAGATCTCAAAACATTAAAAATATATTTTATTAGAAATAAAAATATTTTATTAGAAATAAAAATATTTTATTAAGATTTCACAAAGATTACAAATTTTTAAAAAAGATTTTGAAGGTTTCACATAAGTTTCAAATAGATTTAAAGATTTTAAAAATTACAACAAGATTTAAAAACATGTTCAGAACTTCACGAAAATTTCAAATATTTTACAGATTTAAACATATTTTAGAAGATTTGAAATTTTTAAAATAAAAACAGCAACAACAGATTTGAAAGACTTTTTAAAAGATTTTAGAATATTTCACAAGGATTTAAAAACATTTAAAAGATCAAAAAATATTTAAAAACTTAAAAACAGATTTAAAAACAGTACAAATATTTCAAAACATGTTTAAAACTTTACAGAAATTTCAAAGATTTCGCAAAAATTTCAAATATTTCTAACATTTAAACATATTTAAAAATATTTGAAAGATTTTGATGGTTCCACAAAAAGTTTAAATAGATTTTAAAGATTTTTATGAGCTTTAAAAAAATGTACATAAAAACAGCCTATAGCTGTTGGCTAGATTTTTAATAAATAAACAAAAAAGATTTTCACCAAAATCTCAAATAAATTTTAAAGATTTATACATATTTGTACTTTTTTAATTTAAACAAGACTTAAAAACATTTAAGAAGTTTACAAAGATTTCACAAAAAATTTGAAAGATTTTGTTTACATTCTATAATAATTCAAAAATTTAACAAAAATTGTAAGGAACTCAACAGATTAAAAATATTTCACAAAATATTCAAATATTTTAGAATATTTCACAAGGATTTCACAAATATTCAAAAGATTAAAAAATATTTCAGAATTATTCACAAAAATTTAAAAACATGTTTAAAACTTTACAGAAATTTCAAAGAATTCGCAAAAATTTTTAATTTTTCACAGATTTAAACATATCTTATAAGATTTCAAAAAATGTAAATAAAAACAGCCTATGGCTGTTAGATAGAATTTCAATGAATACAAAAAAGAAGATATTTAAGATTTCACCAAGATTTCATAAAATTTTAGAAGATTTCAAATATTTAAGAAGTATTTTCAAGAATTTCAAATGACTTCATGAAGATTAACAAATTTTTAAAGATTTTGAGAGTTTCACAAAAATTCAACATAGGTTTGAAAGATTTGAACAATTTTAAAAATATTTTAGAAATTAAAAAAAGGTTTACAAATATTTTAGAAGATTTCAAACAAGATTTGAAAGATTTTTTTTTTTAATTTTAGAATATTTCAAAGATTTTAAGGATTTCAAAAGATTAAAAATATTTCACAAAATATTCAAATATTTTAGAATATTTTAAAAGATTACAAAGATTTCACCAAAGATTTAAAGGATATTTTAAAGCATTTTAGAATATTTCAAAGATTTAACAAAAATTTTAAGAATTTCAAAAAATATAAAATATTTCACAAAGATTTTAAATCAGTACAAATATTTAAAAATATTTTGGCTGTTATATTATATTAAAAATTTCACTAAGATTTAATCAAATTTGAAAAGTTTTCAAAGATTTCACAAAAGATTTGAAATATTTTTTTTAAACATTTCAGAATATTTCAAAGATTTAAAAAAGATTTTAAGGATTTCAAAATTTTAAAAATATTTCACAAAATAATCAAATATTTTAGAATATTTCAAAGATATAAAAACAGTACAACTATTTCAAAACGTGTTTAAAACTTGACAGAAATTTCAAAGATTTCGCAAAAAATTTTTAAAATTAAAATAAAAACAGCCTATGGCTGTTGCCTAGGATTTCAATAAATAAATATAAAAAACAGATAATTAAGATTTCACGAAGATTCAAAAACATTATAGAAGATTTCAAAGATTTAAGAAAGGTTTTCAACACTTTGAAGAACAAACAAAAATGTCAAAAGATTTTCAAGGTTTCACCCAAATTCTCCACCCTGTTGAAGACAAAGTTTATAAAATTGATAAACAAATGTTAAATAAGACAAACAAGTTCTAATTTCTTGTAAATCGAGAGATGCCCAGAAGCTTTTTTCTGTTAATAAAACGGCCACCCTGAAAATGGAGTATCTACATTTCGACTGAGAACTAATTTTCAATTAAACAAAAATAAAAACTATTTTTTATTTACAAAACCATTTAATTGTTTACAACATAGTTAAATCCGTTACCAAATTGTTGATTTTTCCAACAAAAAAGATGAATAGTCTGCATTTTTAAACAATAAAAGTTCAATTTTTAACCAAAAAATTAAGCAGATGAATTTCTACTGAGAAAAATTAATTTTCAATTAAAACAACAACTATAAACACGAATTTTCTACAAAAAAAAAAGTTGAATTTTATACCAAATTTTTTAATTTTCAACAAAATAGTTTAATCCTAAACCAAACTAGATAAATCTTCAACTAAGAAGTTGCATTTTAAACCAAAAAGAGATGAAATTTCTAACAAAAAGTGAATTTTCTACCAAGAAAAAATTTTCCGTCAAGAATGAAAAATAATGTTAAGCAAATTGTTGAATTTTCAACAAAAAAGATTAATGTTTATCAAAAAATTTTATAGTTCATATTTCCAATACAAAACATTAATAAAAAATAAAAAACAGTTAGATTTGACTGAACAGTATATATTTTCAACATTACTAGACTTTGACAAAAAAAAAACAAATTTCAACAAAAAAAAACATAATTTTTTAACAAATTTGTTGATTTTTCAAGCCAAAAAGCCTAATCCTCTATCAAACAATTTAATTTTAAAAACAAAAACATGCAATAACAACAAAAAAGTTAATTTACAATTAATCAGTTGACTTTTTAAAATAAAATAGTTGAATTTGTAATTTCAAACAAATTTTTTTACAAAAAAACGAATTTTTAATTTAATATTTTAATTCAAAAAAACGAACTTTCAACTAAAATTATGAATCTTCAAAGAAAAAAAAATTTAATTTAGAAAAATTCGTTCAACTTTCAATCAAGGAGTGAAATTTTTAATGAATAATTTTTTTGCTTCAAAATTCTACTTTTGATTACAAATTCTACTATTTAGTTAAAGATTGAACTATTTAATTGAAAATTAAAGTCTTTTCTTAAAAAGCAATCGTTTCTGGACAAAAAATTATATCGCTTGGTAGAAAATTCATATTTTTTGGATTAACATTCATCTTTTTTTTTATTGAAAATTAATTCTTTTTATTCGAAAACTCTGTTATTGCATCTTTGTTTTGCAAAATAATCTCTTTTACTTAAAAAATATACTTTTTGTCAAAAATTCAACGACTTTTTTGAAAGTCGTCGTTTCTGGTCGAAATTTTATACTTTTGTAGAAAATTCATATTTTATTGTTGAAAATTTATCTTTTGATAGAAAAATCTTTTTTTTTTTAGTTGTTGAAAATTCAACCTTTTATATTTGAAAGTTAATAATTTTTATTGAAAATTCTACTATTGTATTTTTGGTGTTTAGTTCAAAATTTTACAAATTGTTTAGAAAGTTTATTTATTTTATTGAAAATTGAACTAGGATTGATGGTTAGTTCTTTAAAAAAAAATTTATATTTCTTTTTCAGAATTAATCTCAATTCAACTATTTTGTTAAAAAATCATTTTTTTGTCGAATACTGATACTTTTTGGATTGAAAAATCTCTTTTACTTTAAAAATCGTCTTTTTGGGTAGAAAATTCAAACTACTTGCTAAAAAAAATATCACCTTTTGGCTAAAAATTCATCTCTTGGTTAAAAATTCGACTATTTGGTAGAAAATTTAAACTGTTTTTGTTTAAAAGTCATCTTCTTTGGTTAAAAATTGATCCATTTTGATTGAAAGCTAATTATTTTTATTAAATAATTAATCTAAATTCAACTATTTTCCTTAAAAGTAATCTTTTTTGATCAAAATTTCAACTGGTTTATTAAACACTTGTATTTTTGGATAGAAAATCAATCCTTCTGTTCTAAAAATCCTCATTTGTTATAAGTCATATTTTTTAGTCGAAAATTCGTCTTCCTTGCTTCAAACTTAAACTGGCTTGTAAAATATTCATCTTTTCAAATTAAAAATTAAAGATTATGTTTGAAAATAATGTGCAACTCTTCCTGGTTGAAGTTTAACCTTTTTTGTTTGAAAATTCGATCATTTGGTTCAAGATTCGTCGATTGGTTCTAATTTTGAATAAAATTGTACTTTTTCAATTGAAAAAAAGAAGTGACATAAGATGAGAAATTGAAAATAGGTGACAAAAGGTGAATAGGTGACACTCTCTGATGATTGCAACTGGTGCGATTTATCAGTAAAACTAAAATTTAAAATTTAAAATAAATAAATAAATAAAAAAAATGAAAAAGTGAAAAATGAAAAGATTAAAGTCACCTCGGTTGGCAGGGAGAAGGCGAATGACTGCTGAAAGGGCCAGGAGCCTGATGAGAGAACTTGAATGCTGAAGTCGATATCGAGCGGCTCAGCCGAATTCGTCAAGTGTCTGCGGAACTGTTCATTCAAGTCTTTCGAGACTCCAATGTCCTGGAACATGCGCTGCAATTTCGAGGTGTACTCAAAGCCACAGGCCTGCTTCAATTTCGAGATCATCGAGGCCTCGGCGTCATCGCTCGCAGACATGTGCTGAACCAAGCGCTTCGCGAGCATTTTGCTGTAAAACTTCTGGAACACGTCTTTATCCTCTATATATTTAAAGACTACCATCTGAAAATAAAAAAGCCAGAGTCTCAAATTACAAATCCTCGCTTCTTCTCCTCTCATTTTACCTACTATGTGCTATTTTCCTCACTTATTTTTATCGCGAAATGACAAACATTTTGTGTCTCATTCGAAAGAATAAATAAATAGAAAATAAATTAATCGTTTTAAAGAATAAAGAGTGATAATTAAGAATAAGAATTGCTAAAAAATCCCCATTTCGAAATTCCCCCCAATGACTTTGCCCGACTTTTCCCGGTCCAATTTTTCATTTTTTCTCAAATTTATAGATTTTTCTTTCAGGTTTAAAAAGAACCTTACGTCCATCACATATTAGAGATAATGAATTTTAAAGAAAATAGATTAATTTTGAACCAAATAGTTCAATTTTGGATCAGGAAATTAATTTTCTGACAAGAAAGACGAATTTTCAAGTTTTACAGTAAAATACTTTCTTGGAAATTTATCTTTGTGGTAGAAATCTATCTTCTTGATTGAAAATTCATGCCTCTTTTTGGCAGACAATCTATCTTCTTGTTTAAAAATTCATTTTTTTGTTTTGTTAAAAATTGATCTATTTTGTTAAAATTTCATTGACTTTTTAAAAAATTTACCTTTGTGGTAGAAATCTACCTTCTTGGTTGAAAATTT
>NC_046657.1:2284321-2289455 GCF_010883055.1 Belonocnema kinseyi
TTTTTGTTGTAAATTTGTCTTTTTTGGTAAATTCGTCCTTTTTGTTGAAAAAACTATTTTCTTGGTTGAAAATTTATATTTTTTTGATTGAAAATTCATCTACTTGGTTAAAAATTATTTTATTTTTTTCAAAATTCATGTATTTTGTTGAAGGCTTGTCATTTTTGTAGAAATCTACATTTTTTCCTAGACAATTCGCTTTTTTGTCAGACAATCTATCTTCTTGTTTAAAAATTCATTTTTTTTGTTAAAAATTGATCTATTTTGCTAAAATTTTATTGAATTTTAAAAAAATTTACCTTTGTGGTAGAAATCTACCTTCTGGATTGAAAATTCATGCCTTTTTTTTGTAAATTTGTCTTTTTTGGTGAAAAAACTATCTTCTTGGTTGAAAATTTGTCTTTTTTGGTTCAAAATTCATCTATTTGGTTATAAATTCATCTATTTGATTAAAGATTCATTTTTTTGGTTAAAAATCTATCTTCTTGTTTAAAAATTCCTTTTTTTGTTGTTAAAAATTGATCCATTTGCTTAGAATTCATTGACTTTTTAAAAAATATCTACATTTTTGGTTGAAAATTCACGCCTTTTTTTGGGTAAATTCGTCTTTTTTGTTGAAAAAACTATGTTCTTGGTTGAAAATTTATGTCTTTTTTGGTTCGAAATTCATCTATTTGGTTATAAATTCATCCATTTGATTATAGATTCATCTTTTTGGTTAAAAATCTAACTTCTTGTTTCAAAACACATTTTTTTGTTGTTAAAAATTGATCTGTCATGTTGAATTTTTTTATTAAAAAAAAAAAAAACTGACTTTGTATCCATAAAAGATTTACAACACAGAATAATTAAATTTTCAAACAAAATAATTAAATTTTCAACATAATAATTTAATTGTCAATCAAAATAATTAAATTTTCAAACAAAATAATAAAATTTATAAGAGGATAATTAAATTTTGAAACAGAATAATTAAATTTTCAAACTAAATATTTAATCTTTCAAACAAAATAGCTAAATTTCTAAGAGAATAATTAAACTTTGAAACCAAATAATTAAATTTTCAATCAAAATAATTAAATTTTCAAACAAAATACTTAAATTTAAAAGGAATAATTACATTTATAAGGAATAATTAAATTGTCAACAAAATAGTTAAATTTTCCAAGTAATAATTAAAATTTTAAACAAAGTAATTAATATTTCAAACAAAATAATAAAATTTAAAAGGAATAATTAAATTGATAAAGAATAATTAAATTTTCATCAAAATAGTTAAATTTTCCAAGTAATAATTTAAATTTTCAAGAAAATAATAAAAAAATTTTACCAAATATTTTTTAAAGAAAGGAAATAAACTTTGAACCAAAAGTGTGATAATAAAAGTTGAAAATAAAAAACAAAGCAATTAACTTTCAAGCAAATTAGTTAAATTTTTAACCTAATAGTAATATTTTAACCAATCAAGGTTAATTCTGGACCAAAAATATGATGGCAGACTTTTCGTTTCAAAAGAATTAAAATTCAACCATAAGAGATGATTATTTTTTATTAAAATAAAGAACTGGCTTTGTATCCATAAAGACGAATTTTCAATAAAACTATTGAATTTTGGCCAAAAAGTATGACTATTTAAGAAGATAGTGGAATTTCCAATAAAATATTTAAATTTATAAGAGAATAATTAAATTGTCAAACAAAATAATTAAATTGATAACAGAATAATTAAATTTTCAAACAAAATATTTAAATATATAAGAGAATAATTAAATTAAATTAAACTTTTAATCATTAAATAATAAAGAATTAAATTTTGTTGAAAATTGATCTTTTTGGTACAAATCTGCCATCTTGGTTCAAAATTCATCTATTTTTTTAACAAATTTGCCTGTATTGCTGAAAATTGATTTTGGGTAAAAATGAATTTATTTATTTTTAAAATTATTTTGTTGTTGAAGGTTTATTATTTTGATAGAAATTTACCTTCTTTATTGAAAATTCGCTTTTTTTGTTAGAAAATTGATCTTCTTGTTTGAAAATTAATTTTCTTGATTAAAATGTATCTACTTTGTAAAAAAATCTCATTTATATCGACTTTTTCCTCGCGAGATGAAAAAATGCAATTAAAAAAAACTACATATATATCAAAATTTACGAAATTTAAATTATACCAAAATCCAAATTAAAAATCCCATTTAACGTCCAATAATCAAATTGATGCAAAATCCTGTTAAACAAAACAAGAATCCAACGACAAAATTTGGACCACAACGAATAAACGAAAACCAAAAAAAAAAACCCTATTATAATCTGAAAAAAAAAACTGAAAAACAAAAAAAAACAAATAAAAATAAAATTCTCGGAAAAAATAAAAAAGAGGAAAGAAAAATGAGACGGCAGCCAACCAAATCCCCCCTCCTTCTCTTTTTTCTTTCTTTCGTCTTTTTTATTTTTATGACCATCAAATTACAATAAAATAAACATAAAAAACATAAATAAATAAATTTGCATTACCAAGGTTTCGGTACTCGTAGAGTACCCTTATCAAGGCAAGAAAATTTTAATTCATTTTTCTTTTCTCTTTTTTATTTTTTTCCGAAAATTCTATATATATTTTTGTTTTGTTTTTTTTTCAGATTACAATAGGGTTTTTTTTTTGGTTTTCGTTTATTCGCTGTGGTCCAAATTTGGTCCTTGGATTCTTGTTTTTTTTTTTAGCAGGATTTTGTGTATATATATATAAATTTACAATTTGTGAAAACTTCAACTATTTGATTAAAAATTTATTTATTTTTTTAAATTTATTTTTGTTGTAGAAAGTCTTTTATCTTGGTTGAAAAGTCATCTATTTTGTTTTAAAAAAATCATCTTTTTGATTAAAAATTAATCTTTTTGTTTTAAAATTATTCTATTTTGTTGAAAGTTTTGGTTCTTGGTTCAAACATCCTTTTTTTTTTAATTAATCTATTTTGTTAAGAAAATCATCTTTTTGGTTAAAAATTGATCTATTTTGTTGAAAATTCATCTTTTTGTTTTAAAATACATCTATTTCGTTAACAATGTTTTTTTTTTAGTGTTTTAACGTAAAATTTAATTATTAAAATTTTTTATAGTAAATTTTTATATATACATTTTTCTTTTTTGCTGTAAAAAAAAACGAAAGAAAAAAGACAACAACTCACGACTTGATTGAGGGTATCCTCGAGTTCTGCCTCCTCGGGATTTTTACTGCTTTTCTTTAAAAGTACATCGCAGTATTTGGCGAGTAATTCGGGCGACTTGCTGCTGCTGTTGGCCGCTCTTGTCACGGAATTACTGTTGATGAATCGGCCGCAGGCTTTGTCGAGCGCAGCCACGAATCCACTGTCGTTGTTGAACGCGTCCAAAACTAGAGCGTTGTACTTCTTGTGGACTATCAAAATCGTATTGACGTACATCTTCGGATCCTGGAAAATGTTCCAAGATTTTCATTAAATTGAGGGTCTAGAAACCACCTTGTCCAACTTCAATGCCAATCAATAGTATATTATTATTTCCTATTTAAATTCTACATAATCTATTGCGTGGGCTAGATCACACTTTCTCTCTCTATTATTGGACATTGTCTCAAATTTCTTTCAATTTTATAATATTGCACATATTTTTTATACTTTAACCCTTCCACACCCTCCTTCATTCAAAAATTACAAAAAAAAAAAAAAAAAAAAAAAAGCAAATAAAAATGTCCTTTAGGATTAAAAATACATCTTTTGGGTATAAAAGTCACGGTTTGCGGTTGAATTTTCAATCTTTATTGCTTAAAAATTCTACTCTTTGGTGGAAGATTTAATTATTTTGTGTAAAAATTCAAATATTTGCTTTTAAAAATCATCTACTTTAGTTAAAAGTTAGTTTTTTTTTTTGAAATTGATTTAATATGTTTATTATCACACATTGGGTTCAAAATTGGTTTCCTTCAAAAATTATTTGGTGAAAAATTTAATTATTTGTTTCGTAAATTGAATGATTTTGTTGAAAATTCCACTATTTTCTTAAAAAATCATACTTTTTGGCAAAAATTCAACAGTTTTGGTTGAAAAATCGCCGTGACAGATACAAAATCAGTTCTTTTTTTAATTAAAAAATAAATTCATCTTTTATGGTTGAATTTTAATTCTTTTTAAACGAAATGTCTAGTCATATTTTTGGTTCAGAATTGACCTTTATTGGTTAAAAATTCTACTACTAGGTTAAAAATTTAATTATTTTGTTGAAAATTCAAATAATATCTTTGAAACTTATCTAATTTGCTTGAAAGTTAATTGTTTTGTTTTTTTTTTTTTATTTAAATTTAAAACCTTTATTATCACACTTTGGATTCAAAGTTTATTTCATTTCTTTAAAAATTATTTGGTGGAAAATTTAATTATTTTCTTTGGAATTTAAATTATTTTGCTTAGAAATTAAATTATTTCGTTGAAAATTCAAGTTTTTGGTGACAATTTTAATTATTATCTTTAAAATTTAATTATTTTGTTGGAAATTTAATTTTGTTTGAAAAATTAAATTGATTTACTGAACATTTAATTATTTTGCTACAAATGTAATTATTTTGGTTAAAAATTAAATTATTTTATTAAGAAATCTAATTATTTTGTAGAAAATTTAATTATTCTTTTAAAAATTTAATTCTTTTGATGAAAATTTAATTATTTTCTTTAAAATTTAATTATTTTGTTGAAAATTTAATTATTTCGTTGAGAAATTAAATTATTTTGTTGTAAATTACCAAAGAAAATTTAATTGTTTTGCTAAATATTTAATTACTTTGCTGAAAATTTAATAATTTTGTTTATAAATTAAACTATTTTGTTGAAAATTTAATTATTTGGTTGAAAATTTGATTTTTGGTGACAATTTTAATTATTTTCTTTAAAATTTAATTATTTCGTTGAAAATTTAATAATTTTGTTGAGAAATCACATTGTTTTGTTAGAAATTTAATTATTTTGTTGAGAAATTAAATTATTTTGTTGAAAATTTAATTATTTTGCTGAAAATTTAATTATTTTGTTGAGAAATTAAATTATTTGGTTAAAAATTCCGATTTTTTGTGACAATTTTAATTATTTTCTTTAAAATTTAATTATTTCGT
>NC_046657.1:2289555-2297442 GCF_010883055.1 Belonocnema kinseyi
AAAATTTAATTTTTTTTGATGAAAATTTTATTATTTTGTTGAAAAATTAAATTATTCGGGTGAAAATTTTGATTTTTGGTGACAATTTAAATTATTTTCTTTGAAATTTATTTATTTGGTTGAAAATTTAATAATTTTGTTGAGAAATCACATTGTTTTGTTAGAAATTTAATTATTTTGTTGAAAATTTAATTATTTTACTGAAAATTTAATTATTTTGTTGAGAAATTAAATTATTTGATTAAAAATTCCGATTTTTTGTGACAATTTTAATTATTTTCTTTAAAATTTAATTATTTCGTTGAAAAATTAATAATTTTGTTGAGAAATCACATTATTTTGTTAGAAATTTAATTATTTTGTTGAGAAATTAAATTATTTTGTTGAAAATTTAATTATTTTGTTGAGTAATGAAATTATTTGGTTGAAAATTCTGATTTTTGGTGACAATTTTAATTATTTTTTTAAATTTGAATTATTTTGTTAAGAAATTAAATTATTTTGTTCAAAATTTAATTATTTTGTTGAGAAATTAAATTATTTTGTTGAAAATTACCAAAGAAAATTAATTTGTTTTGCTGAATATTTAATTATTTTGCTGAAAATTTAATAATTTTGTTTATAAATTAAATTATTTTGCCGAAAAATTAATTATTTTGGTGGCAAATTTAATTATTTTGTTGAAAATTTAATTTTTTTTAATGAAAATTTAATTATTTTGTTGAAAAATTAAATTATTCGGGTGAAAATTTTGATTTTTGGTGACAATTTTAATTGTTTTCTTTAAAATTTAATTATTTTCTTGAGAACTTAATTATTTTGTTGAGAAATTAAATTATTTTGTTGAAAATTACGAAAGAAAATTGATTTGTTTTGCTGAATATTTAATTATTTTGCTGAAAATTTAATAATTTTGTTGATAAATTAAATTATTTTGCCGAAAAATTAATTATTTTGGTGGCAAATTAAATTATTTTGTTGTTTAATTTTTTTGCTGAAAATTTAATTATTTTGTTGAAAAATTAAATTATTCGGGTGAAAATTTTGATTTTTGGTGACAATTTAAATTATTTTCTTTAAAATTTTATTATTTTGTCGAAAATTTAATTTTGTTTGAAAAATGAAATTATTTTGTTGAAAGTGCCACTATTTGGTAGGAAATTTAATTACTTTATTGAAAATGTTTATATCGTCATGGCATTTTTCAGATTCTTTTTTTTTTGTTTGCTTTATGATGGAGAATTAATTCTTTTCATTAAAAATTAATTGGTGGAAAATTTAATTATTTTGTTAGAAATTTAATTATTTGGTACAATGTTAATTATTTTGTTGTAAATTTATTGATTTTTTTTACATTCCACTATTTTCTTACAAAATCATCATTTTTGTCCAAAATTCAACAGTTTTGTTTGAAAATTATTTTATTTTTTATTTATAACTTTTATTTTCACACTTTGGAGTTCTAAGCTTCTTTGTTTTTTTAAAAATTATTTGGTGGAAAGTTTAATTATTTCTTTTGAAAATTCTACTATTTTCTTAAAAAGTATTCCTTTTTTGCCAAAATTCTACAGTTTTATCAAAAATTCGTCTTTATGGATGGAAAACCATTTTTTTAAATGAAAAAGTAATCTTTTATGGTTGAAAGTTAATTCCTTCGAACAAAAAGTCTTCAATCATATTTTTGGTCCAGAATTGATCTTTCTTGGTTAAAAATTCTAGTATTAAGTAACATTTTTAATTATTTTGTTGAAAGTTAGTTTTTTTTTCTTTTTTAATTTAAAACATTTATTATCACAATTTTGGTACCAAACTTATTTCTTGCCTTCAAAAATTATTTGGTGTAAAATTTAATTACTTTGTTTGAAATTTTTATTATATTGTTGTCAATTGCATTATTTTGTTGAAAATTCTACTATTTTCTTGACCAAAAAATTGAATTTTCAACAAAATAATTAAATTTTCTACCAAATAATTTAATTTTTGACAAAATAATTAAATTTTAAAGAAAATAATTGAAATTGTCACCAAAAACAAGAATTTTCAACCAAATAATTTATATTTCTCAACAAAATAATTAAATTTTCAACAAAATAATTTAATTTTCTAACAAATTGGGAATTTTTAACAAAATGATTAAATTTTCTACCAAGCAGTGGAATTTTCAACAAAATAACCTAATTTTCCAAACAAAATTAAATTTTCTACAAAATAATTTAATTTGCCAATCAAATAATTTAATTTCTAAACAAAATAATTAAATTTTCAGAAAAATAATATAATTTCAAAAGAAATAATTTAATTTCTCAACAAAATAATTAAAATTTCCAACAAAACAATTAAATTTTCAACAAAATAATTAAATTTTAAAGAAAATAATTAAAATTGTCACCAAAAATCAGAATTTTCAAACAAATAATTTAATTTTTCAAAAAATAATTAAATTTTCAGCAAAATAATTCAACTTATAAACAAAATAATTTAATGTTCAGCAAAATAATTTAATTTCTCAACAAAACAATTAAATTTGCCAACAAAATAATTAAATTTTCTACCAAATAGTGGAATTTTTAACAAAATAATTTAATTTTTTGAACAAAATTAAATTTTCAACAAAATAATTACATTTTCTACCAAATAATTTAATTTGCCAATAAAATAATTTAACTTCTAAACAAAAAATTTAATTTTCAGCAAAATAATTTAATTTCCCAACAAAAGAATTAAATTTGCCAACAAAATAATTGAATTTTCAACAAAATAATTAAATTTCAGCAAAATAATTAAATTTTCTGCCAAATAATATAATTTCGCAACAAAATAATTTATTTTCTTAAAAAAATAATTAAATTTTCAGCAAAATAATTAAATTTTAAACATAATAATTAAAATTGTCACCAAAAACTTGAATTTTCGACCAAATAATTTAATTTGCCAATAAAATAAGTATTATTTATAAACAGAATAATTTAATTTTCAGCTAAATAATTTCATTTCTAAGCAAAATAGTTTAATTTCTCAATAAAATAATTAATATTTGCCACCAAAATAATTGAATTTTCCACAAAAATAATTAAATTTTCAACAAAATAATTAAATTTTAAAGAAAAGAATTTAAATTCTCACCAATAACTTGAATTTTCTATCAAATAATTTAATTTGCCAATAAAATAATGTAATTTCTAAACAAAATAATTAAATTTGCCAACAAATTAATTGAATTTTCAACAAAATAATTAAATTTTCTACCAAATAATTTAATTTATCAAAAAAATTATTTATTTTGTAAAGAAAATAATTAAATTTTCAGCAAAATAATTAAATTTTCCGCGAAATAATTAAATGTTGGGAAAAACAATTAAATTTTCTTTGGTAATTTTCAATAAAATATTTAAATTTTCAGCAAAATAATTAAATTTTAAACAAAATAATTAAAATTGTCACCAAAAACTTGAATTTTCTACCAAATAATTTAATTTCTAAACAAAATAATTTAATTTTCAAACAAAATAGTTTAATTTCTTAACAAAATAATTAATGTTTGCCACAAAAATAATTGAATTTTCCACATCAATAATTAAATTTTAAAACAAAATAATTAAATTTTAAAGAAAAAAGTTAAAATTATCACTAAAAACTTGAATTTTCCACCAAATAATTAAATTTTCTACCAAATAGTGGAATTTTCTACCAAATAATTTAATTTCTTAACAAAATAATTAAATTTTCAGAAAAATAATTAAATTTTCCATAAAAATAATTAAATTTTCAAAAGAATAATTAAATTTTTTATCAAATAATTTAATTTCTCAACAAAATAATTGAATTTCTATACAAAATCATTAAATTTTCAGCAAAATAATTAAATTTGCTAGCAAATAATTTAATTTGTAAACAAAATCATTACATTTTCAGCAAAATAATTAAAATTATCACCAAAAACTTGATTTTTCTCCCAAATAATTTAATTTCTAAACAAAATAATTAAATTTTCAACAAAATAATTTAATTTCTCAACAAAATAATTTAATTTTCAGAAAAATAATTAAATTTTCTACCAAATAATTGAATTTCTTAACAAAATAATTTAATTTCTCAACAAAATAATTAATTTTTCAGCAAACTAATTAAATTTTAAACAAAATAATTTAAGTTGTCACCAAAAACATGAATTTTCTCCCAAATAATTTAATTTCCCAAAAAAACAATGTAATTTCTAAACAAAATAATTTAATTTCTCAACAAAATAATTAAATGAGTCAACAAATTAATTGAATTTTCAACAAAATAATTAAATTTTCAGCACAATAATTAATTTGTTAACAAAATAATTAAATTTTCAAAAGAATAATTAAATTTTCTACTAAATAATTTAATTTATCAACAAAATTATTTATTTTGTAAACAAAATAATTAAATTTTCAGAAAAATAATTTAATTTCTAAACAAAATAATTTAATTTTCAGCAAAATAATTAAATATTGTTGCAAATAGTCGAATTTTCAATCAAGAGAAATCAATTCTAAACCCAAAATATACCGTCCACTTATTTCTTTTTTTACTAAAAAGAATTAATTTTCAATCATAAAACATACAAAAAAAAGAAAAAAAAAAAGAATCGGAAAAACGCCCTGTCAATAAAAAAAAATCTACAAACGCCCGTTCCAAATTCATTGAAAATTTTAAAATTCCCAAAACTCGCCTCATCCATCTGTCTGCCCTGGCGGTCCAAAGGAACCGAAAGGAGCCTCTACAAAGTACCCGTAAAAATCCTATTGGGTCCCCATTCGGTTCCTCTTTAAAAAACTACAAAAAAAAATACAAAACAAAAAACATCAAGATAAACTTTTAAACTGTTGAAATTCAGATTCCACGTTAAATTTTCTATTAGAAACTCACGGAGTAATCGCAATACTTTTTTTGTAGCGTTAAAAATGTAAAAAAATGTCATTAACTTCTGCTGAAGGTGACTTCAAGCGCATCCATAATAGCTCAAGTATTATATCTTATGATATTTTTACCATAGAATATTTTATAAGTAGAATAAAACAGTGTTTCATATACAAAATTTAAATTTTCAAATGTATTAATTCATTTCAAACAAAAAAAAAAGAAGTTTTTTCTACTTTAAAAGATAACTCTTTAACAAAATACTGGAATTCTTAACAAAATATTTGAATTTTTAACATAATAGTTGAAAATTCAACTTAAAAAGACAAATTGCCAACTAAAAAGTGCCATAGTTTATATTTTAATAAAAAAAGAATGAAATTTATAGAACAAAGAAAAGAATTTTAAAACCAAAATGTTTCTCAAATTCTCAACCAAAAGGTGTTTTTCAAGCACAACGATTAATTTTCTACAAAAATAGATAAACTTTCAACCAAGCATATATAATTTTCAACAAATAATCAGAAGACAAATTTTCTTTACAAAAATTCGCTTTTCACACAAAAAATATGACCAAAAAGAAGAATTTTTAAACAAAAAGGTAACATCAAAAATTGAAATTTTGTAACAAGAAAAAAAAGAAGATTCTACAAAAAAAATTGAATTTTCAATCCAAAAAGACTAATTTTTTTACCAAAAAGGATGAACTTTTAACAAAATGTTTCAATTCTCTACCAAATAGTCGCATTTTATACAAAAAAAGATCAATTTTGTACGAAAATAGATAAATTTGTAATAAAAAAACAACTTTTTTTGGTAAGTGGAACTTTCATCCAGAAAATATTTCAGTTCATTTTTCAACACGAAAATATAAATTTTAAACAAAAAGTAAATTTTCTACGAATAGTTAAGTTAAGTTTTATCAAAAAAAGATTTAATTTCTGCTAAAACAGGTAAACTTTAATATAAATAAAAAAGTGAAACTTTTTAAAAAAAGAGTTGAATTTTCAACCGAAAAGTTAACGAAAAAATGTCAATTTTCTATTAAATAAAATAAATTCTGAGATTCTCATAAATTCTCAGAGAATTTATCTCTCGGTTATATTCTTGGTAATATTCTCAGTCTCGTTACCGTTCTCAAAGTAATATAAACGGTTCAGAACTCTACCGACGGAACGCTCATTAACAGCTACTAAAAGAAGATGCTTTTGAAGTCGCCTTTGGCCCATGTTAATGAGATTTTTTTTTTTTTAAGTTTTTAACACTGCAAGAAAAATTATTGCGTTTACTCCATGAGTTTCTAATGCAAATTTTAACATAGAATCCGAATTTCAACAATTAAAAAGTTGATTTTGCTGTTTTTTTTTTTTTTCGAGTTTTTTAACAAAGGAACCGAATCGGTTCTTCACGGATACTTTGTAGAGGCTCCAATCGGTTCCTGCGGTCAGCCTGGGTGTCTGTCCACCTTACTCCCAAACATATCAGAAACTTCTTACATTTCCGGCCGTGTCGCCGCATTTGTCGATCGCCGCCAATCCCTGATTGGCAATGTGACTCTCGAGCAGATTGCGCAACTCGCCAAGGCCATTCGGTATCCTCGCGACCAGCTGGTACATCCTGCCCAGATCCGTGTTCTTGTCCGCGTCAAGCAAATTCTGAAACTCGGCGTGAAAAATATCGAGATGCTTCTCAATGAGGACTCGCTCGCAGGTCTTTGCCAGCCGATCCTGCGTCGTCTGGTGCAGGTACACCTGCACTCGCTTCTCCTCCTCGAGCAGCCTCTGCTCCGCCTTCTTCATGTACTCCGTCACCGGATTCTGACGCAGGAATTCCGAGCTCTCGCGGGTATAGAATCGCTCCGTGTCCTCGAGGAAGAGGTTCTCGAACGAGTCCTTGTACACGGAGAGATTCTGCCCCTTGGCCCCGGGATCCTCCTCATTCAGGCCCAACTCAACGTAGCAATTTATCACGCCACTCACCAGTCGCGTATTGATTGTCTCTCCATTTCGTTCACGCTCTATCAATTTCAGAACGGCATTTGTCACCTGGAACGATTCGGCAGGATTTACAACAAACAAGGCTGAATTTCCAAACGGGAAAAATATCAATTTTTAATTTTTAAAAATGGAATATTGGTGTGAGATGAAATTAATTTTTAATCAAATCGTTAAGTTTTCAACAAAATAGATGAATTTTCCAACAAGAAAATAGATTTTCTACAAAAAAATATATATGAATTTTCAATCAAATAGTTGAAGTTTCTACTAAACAAAATTTAATAATTTAACTTTCCATTAAAACAATCAATTAAAAAAAGAAAAACTTTTAACAAAATAGATTAATTTTAAACCAAAAGAATAATTTTTAACCAAAAAGATGTTTAAAAAAAAAAATAGATGAATTTTCAATCAAAATAAAAGACTTTCTACAACAAAAATGAATTTAAAAAAAAGAACTTTTAATCAAATAGCTAGTTTCCACAAATTGTAAATTGATTGAAAATTTATATATATATAAATTTAAAATAAAAAATTTTAATAATTAAATTTTCCGTTAAAACAATAAAAATAAGCATTTTTAACAAAATAGATTAATTTTAAAACAAAAAGGTGAATTTTCAACAAAATAGACCAATTTTTAACCAAAAAAGTGATTTTCTTAACAAAATAGACTAATTAAAAAAAATGACGTTTCAACCAAGAAGATATGACTTTCTATAACAACAAAAAAATGAATTTATTAAAAATATATGAATTTTTAATCAAATAGTTGACGTTTCTACTAAACAAAATATAAAACAATAAAAATGTAATAATTTAATTTTCTGTCAAAACAATCAATTAAAAAAAGAAAAACTTTTAATAAAATAGATTAATTTTAAAACAAAAAGATTAATTTTTTACCGAAAAGATGATTTTTTTAAAAACAAAATAGATGACTTTTCAACCAAGATAAGAGACTTTCTACAACAAAAATAAATAAATTTCTAATCAAATAGTT
>NC_046657.1:2297542-2312947 GCF_010883055.1 Belonocnema kinseyi
TTTACAATAAAAAATTTTAATAATTAAATTTTCCGTTAAAACACTAAAAATAAGCATTTTTAACCAAATAAATTAATTTTAAAACAAAAAGATGAATTTTCAACAAAATAGATCAATTTTTAATCAAAAAGATGATTTTCTTAACAAAATAGACTAATTTAAAAAAATGACGTTTCAACCAAGAAGATAGACTTTCTATAACAACAAAAAAATGAATTTATTAAAAATATACGAATTTTTAATCAAATAGTTGAAGTTTCTACTAAACAAAATATAAAACAATAAAAATGTAATGATTTAATGTTCCGTCAAAACAATCAATTAAAAAAAGAAAAACTTTCAACAAAATAGATTAATTTTAAAACAAACAGATTATTTTTTTAAAAACAAAATAGATGACTTTTCAACCAAGTTAAGAGACTTTCTACAACAAAAATAAATTTAAAAAAAATTTTTTCCACAAATTTTTAATTAATTGTAAATTTATATATATATAAAAATTTACAATTAAAAATTGATGAATTTTCAACAACAAAAAAAGACTTTTCAACCAAGAAAATGAACTTTCTACAAAAAAGAATAACGAATTAAAAAATACATGAATTTTCAATCAAATAGTTGAAGTTTCGACCAAAAAATAAATATAAATTTAAAATGAAGAAATTTGACTCAATTAACTCAATTAAAAAAAGAAAGAATTTTCAACAAAATAAACCAATTTTTAAGAAAATAGATGAATTTTCAACAACAAAAAAAGATTTTTACCCAAGAAAATAAACTTTCTACAACAACAAAAACGAATTAAAAAAATATCTGAATTTTCAATCAAATTGTTGAAGTTTCGACCAAAAAATAAATTTAAATTTAAAATGAAAAATGTAATAATTAAATTTTCCGTTAAAACACTCAATTAAAAAAAGAAAGAATTTTCAACAAAATAGATCAATTTTTAATCAAAAACGTTTTTACTACCAAAAAGATAATTTTTTGTAAGAAAATAGACGAATTTTCAACAACAAAAAACGAATTCAACCAAGAAGATAGACTTTTTAGAAGAAAAAAAAATTATTAAAAAAAAATACATAAATTTTTAATCGAATAGTTGGAATTTCTACAAAAAAAAATTACAAAAATAAATATATAAATTAACAAAATAGATCAATTTTAAAACAAAAGATGAATTTTCAATAAAATAGTTGAATTTTTTAAAAGAATAGATGAATTTTGAACTAAACACATGGATTTTTAACAAAATACATTAATATTCAACAAAAAAGATGAATTTTAAAACAAAAAGATAGGTTTTCTACCAAAAAAGGAAACGAATTTTCAAAAAGAAGGTAGATTTCCTCCAAAAAACAAATTTTTAACAAACTAGATCAATTTTTAACAAGATAAATTAAATTATGAATTTTCAAGAAAAAAATTAATTTTCAAGAAAATAGTTAAACATTAAACCAAATAATTTAATTCTCAAACAAAAACTTGTATTTTCAATCACAAAGATTAATTTTATACAAAAATAGATAAACTTTCAACCAAGCATATATAATTTTCAACAAAAAATTTGGTTTTTCAGATAAAAAAATTAATTTTCAAGCAAAAATAAAACGAATTTTTAGCAAAATTGTTTAATTTTCAAACCAATGAGGTGAAATTTCAACTAAAATTATGAATCTTCAAGAAAGAAATTAATTTTCAAGAAAAAAGTTCAACATTCATACAGAAAGTTCTTTTTTTTACCAAAAAGATGATTTTTTAATCACGTACATTAATTTTCTACAAAAGTGGAAGAACTTTTTAATCAACAAATTTTTTTCCAGAAAAAAAAATAAATTTTCAACAAAAACAAAACGAATTTTCAGAAAAATAATTTATTTTTTAAATCAAAGAGATGAAATTTTAACTAAAATTACGAATTTTCAAGAAAATAGTTAAACATTAAACCAAAGAATTTAATTCTCAAACAAAAAGTTGTTTTTTCAATCACAAAGATTAATTTTCTATAAAAATAGATAACCTTTCAACCAAGCATATATAATTTTCAACAAATAATTTTGTTTTTCAGATAAAAAAATTAATTTTCAAGCAAAAATAAAACGAATTTTCAGAAAAATAGTTTAATTTTCAAACCAATGAGGTGAAATTTCAACTAAAATCATGAATCTTCAAGAAAGAAAATTTCCATAAAAGAGTTCATAGTTCAACCAAAAAGTGGATTTTTTAACCAGGATGAATAATTTTCTACAAAAATAGAAGAAATTTTCAACAAACATTTTTTTTCCATATAAAAAAATCTTTAATCAAAAAATGAATTTCTGAAAAAGTATATAAAGTATATTAATTCTAAACTAAAGACATAAATCAATTTATTTTAAATTAATTAATTGTTAATGAAAAATTTAAATAATAATTAATTTAATTGAAAAAAATGGTCTTAACCAAGAAAAAAATCGCTGGAATTTAATTTAAAAATTGTGTGAGACAACAAAAAATAGTGTTTCTTTTAGTTTTTTGTTTATAAAAAAACGACAATAAACTAAAGATTTTAAAATAAAAAAACGAACCTGTCGATTGAGGTGTTTGAAGAGATTGTCACGCCACGTGACTAGAGCGAGTTGATAAATTTCGTAAATCCCTTTGCGTCCCTCTTCGCATTCTCGTCGAACCCAATGTCGATTTAGGTACGCACAAACTCCATTCAAAACTTTACTACTAAATTGATATTCTTCCCACTGCCTCGTATAAAATTGCAGTACGTCTTCGTCCATTAGATCCACTCCATGCTAAATCCGAAACAAAATTTCGGTCAAAACAAAACAACACTTTTCCAAGGGGTTAACCATTGCAGAATTTAGTTAAATAAAATTTTCATAAATTCAATTTAGAATTAATAAGAATTTAAATTTTTTCTTTATCCTCCAGCATTGAAATTAAACTACAAATTTTTTTTTTTTTAAAATACTGTCCCAATTTGATTAGTAGATTATTGATTACACTTTTTATTTAGAGCAAAGAATGATTTTTTAAATTTCAGACCAATTCAAATCGATTATTTTCACTGAAATCGTGACCATTGAACATTCAACGAGAATTATTTAAATTTTCAATAAAAAAAATTAATTTTCAACAACAAAAAAAAACAATGAATTTTAAAGAAAATAGTAAAGTTTTTAATCAAAATGATGATTCTCTAACCAATAAAGATTAAATTTCTACAAAAAGAGATCAATTTTCAATCAACAAGTTGAATTTTATTTTTAACCAGGAAAGAATTTTCAGTAAAAAAAAAAAACAATTGAACCAAATTGTTAAATTTTAAAACCAAAAAGAATTCTCTAAAAAAATTTTAATTTTCAATAAATCAGTTGAATTTTTAATTTAAAAAATATCAATTTTCACCAAAAAAGTTAATTTTTTACCAATTTTCTACGACGAAAATATAATTTTCACCTTAAAAAGACGAATTTTCAACAAAATAATAAAATTTTCAACCAAACATATGAATTTTCAATTAAAATGAATCTCTAACCAAAAAACTCAAATGTCTACGAAAAGAGATCAATTTTCAATCAAAAAGTTGAATTTTATTTTCAATCCAAAAAGGTGCGTTCTCTATAAAAAATCTGATTTTTCATCTAAAAATATATGAATTTTCAACCCAAAAAGAGGAATTTTTAACAAAACAGTTGAATTTTCAATGAAAAATATCAGTTTTCACCAAAAAAGTGAATTTTTTACAAATTTTCTACGACGAAAATATAATTTTCACCTTAAAAAGACGATTTTTCACCTTAAAAAGACGAATTTTCAACAAAATAGTCCAATTTTCAACCAAATATATAAATTTTCAATTAAAATGATGAATCTCTAACCAAAAACTTAAATGTCTACGAAAAGAGACCAATTTTCAATCAAAAAGATAAATTTTATTTTAAACCAATACAAATTTTCAGTAAAAAAAATTTAACCAAATTATTAAATTATCAAACGAAAAAGGTGAATTCTCTATAAAAAATTTGATTTTTCATCTAAAAATATTAATATTCAACCCAAAAAGAGAAATTTTCAACAAAACAGTTGAATTTTCATTTAAAAAATATGAATTTTTTCAAAAAGTTGAATTTTATTTTTAACCAGGAAAGATTTTTCAATAAAAAAAATTTAACCAAACTGTTAAATTTTCAAATCAAAAAGTTGAATTCTCCTAAAAAAAAATAATTTTCCCCTGAAAATATGAATTTTCAACCCAAAAAGAGGAATATTCAACAAAATAATTGAATTTTCAATTAAAAAAATATGAATTTTCACCAAAAAACTTCATTTTCACTAATTTTCTACGATAAAAATATAATTTTCACCTTAAACAGATCAATTTTCAATCAAAAAGTTGAATTTTATTTTTAACCAGGAAAGATTTTTCAATAAAAAAAAATTTACCAAACTGTTAAATTTTCAAATCAAAAAGTTGAATTCTCCTGAAAAAAATTCATTTTCCCCTGAAAATATGAATTGTCAACCCAAAAAGAGAAATATTCAACAAAACAGTTGTATTTTCATTTTAAAAATATGAATTTTCACCTAAAAAGTTCATTTTCACTAATTTTCTACGATTAAAATATAATTTTTACTTTAAACAGATCAGTTTTCAATCAAAAAGTCGAATTTTATTTTTAACAAGGAAAGATTGTTCAGTAAAAAACATTGAACCAAAATGTTAAATTTTCAAACCAAAAAGGTGAGTTCTCTATAAAAAAAATTTTATTTTTCATCTGAAAATATGAATTTTCAACCCAAAAAGAGGAATTTTTAACAAAACAGTTGTATTTTCATTTAAAAAATAGGAATTTTTACAAATAGTTCATTTTAAATAATTTTCTACGATAAAAATATAATTTTTACGTTCAAAAATTTGAATTTTATTTTTAACCAGAAAAGATTTTTCAATTAAAAAAAAATTTGATCTAAACTTAAATTTTCAAATGAAAAAGGTGAATTCTCCTAAAAAAAATTCATTTTCCCCTGAAAATATGAATTTTCACCAAAAAAGTTCATTTTCACTCATTTTCTACGATAAAAATATAATTTTCACCTTAAACAGATCAATTTTCAATAAAAAAGTTGAATTTTATTTTTAACAAGGAAAGATTTTTCAGTAAAAAAAATTGAACCAAACTGTTAAATTTTTAACCAAAAAGGTGAGTTCTCTATAAAAAATTTGATTTTTTCGTCTGAAAATATGAATTTTCAACCCAAAAAGAGGAATTTTTAACAAAACAGTTGAATTTTTAATAAAAAATATCAATTTTCAGCAAAAAAGTTAATTTTTTACCAATTTTCTACGATAAAAATATAATTTTCGGCTTAAAAAGACGAATTTTCAACAAAATAGTTAAATTTTCAACCAAAGATATGAATTTTCAATTAAAATGATGAATCTCTAACAACAACAAAATCAAATGTATACGAAAAGAGATGAACTTTCAACCAAAAAGTTGAATTTTATTTTTAACCAGGGAAGATTTATCATTAAAAATATTGAACCAAATTGTAACATTTTAAAACCAAAAAGACGAAATCTCTATTGAAAAATTTTGATTTTTTCACCTAAAAATATCAATTTTGAACCCAGAAAGAGGAATTTTCAATTAAAAAAATATGAATTTTCTCCTAAAGTTTTTTTAAAATCAATTTTCTACGATAAAAATATAACTTTCACCTTCAAAAGACAAGTTTTTAATTAAAATAACGAATCTCTAACCAAAATATCAAATTTCTACGAAAAGAGAAAAATTATCAATCAAAAAGTCGAATTTTATTTTTGACCGGGAACGAATTTTCAGTAAACAAAAAAACTTAACCAAATTGTTAAATTTTTAAACTAAAAAGGTGAATTCTTTAAAATAAACTTTGGTGTTTCACCCAGAAATATGAATTTTCAACAAAAAAAGTTAATGTTTACCAATGTTCAACGATACAAATATAATTTTAACCTTAAAAGGACAAATTTTCAACAAAATAGTTAAATTTTCAACCAAAAAAGATGAATCTTCAACACGAAAATATACATTTTTAACCAAATAGTTGAAATGCTAAAAAAAAGTTCATTTTCAACCAAGTAGTTGAATTTTCCGTGAAGAATATTTTTCTAACAAAAAAAAAAAGACAAATTTAAAACAAAACACATAAATTCTCAATCAATTTTTTAGAAAAAAAGTTGAATTTTATTTTTAACCAGGAAAGATTTTTCAGCACAAAAAAAATTTAATCAAATTATTAAATTTTCAGACCAAAAAGGTGCAATTTCTAAAAAAAAAGATTTATTTTTCACCCAAAAATGTGAAATATCAACCCGAAAAGAGGATTTTTCAACAAAATAGTTAAATTAAAAAAATATATATATCTTCAACCAAATTAATGAATTTTCAACCAAAACAGATGACTTTTCAAATAATATTTATATATATTTTCTGCAAAACAATACAATTTTAAGCCAAAAAATATTAAATTTTCAACCAAAAATAGAATATTCAAATTTCCAGTTAAATAACATTATTTTTAGCCAAAAAGGCGAATTTTCAACAAAATAGTTTAATTATGCAGCCAAAAAAAATGGCTACAAAACAGATGAATTTTTATTGAATTTTCAAGAGATTGCAGAAGATTTCCAGTGATAAAACATAATTTTAACATATTACAAGAGATTTAACGATATTTGAAAGGATTAAGAAATATTTTGAAAAATGACATCAATTTTTAAGGAATTTAACGAAATTTCCCATTGTTTTTTTTTTTTTTTTTTTTGATTTCCTGAGATCCCAAGTAATTTCTAGAAATGTCAAGGAATTACAAAAAATGTATGATATTTAAAACGATTCCAAAGAATTACGAAAGGTTTCACATATTTTAAATAACTTTCATGGAATTGAATTGTTCAATTTTCAGTTTAAAAAAACTCATTTTCAACGAAAAAAGATCAATTTTCAACAAAAATTGGAATAGTTGAATATTCAGTTTAAAAAAAATTGGTTTTCAACAACAAAAAACGAATTTTTAACAGACTAGTTAAATTTTAAACCAAAGTAAAGAATTTTTCAACAATAGTTGATACTTCAACTAAAAATATAATTTTTTAACCAAATAGAACAATTTTTAGTTCAAAAAGATCCATTTTCAAATAAATAAGAACGAATTCACAACATTATAGTTGATTTTTTTTAACTCAATAATATTAGAAAAAAAGAAATTTGAATCGATTGAATTAAAACCAAAATTAGATTAATTTTCTACAAACAAAAAAACACGATTTTTCAACCAATTACATTAATTTTCAACCAAATAGTTGATATTTGAACAAAAAAATAATTTTTTAATAAAATAGTTAAATTTTTTACTTAAAAATATCCATTTTCAAACAAAAATGTACGAATTTTCAACTAAAATGTTGAATAAAAGGATGAACTTTTAACCAAACAGTTGAATTTTTAAATTAAAAACATATTTTTTCAACAACAAAAATAGAATATTTAAATCTTCAGTTTATAAAATTGATTTTCAATAAAAAAAAAAACACAAAAAAACTTCTACAAAATAGTTAATTTTTCGATCAAAGTGAAGAATTTTCATTAAAAATTATTAATCTTCAACTGAGATAGTAGAATTTTAAACCAAAAAGATCAATTTTCAACAAAACATTTGAAATTTCAAACAAAAAGATTAATTTTCTACAGAAAAGAAGGATTTTTCAATAAATTATATGAATTTTTAACTAAAAAGATCAATTTTTAACCAAATACTTCAATTTTTTAATTAAAAAAGATCAATTTTCAACCAAAAACGAATTAGTTCAATTTTCAGTTAAAAGATTCACTTTCAACTAAAAAAGAACGAATTTCAAACAAAATAGTTAATTTTTCAACTAAAAAAAAAGAAATATTTAGAACTAGAAAGAAGAATTTTTACATAAAAAATATCAATTTTAAACAAACAAAAAAAAGAATAGTTAAATCTTCGGTAAAAAAATGGTTTTTAACACACATTAAACAAATTTTCAACAAAATAGTTAAATTTTTATTGAAGAAGTATAATTTTATATATATATATTATAAATATATTTTTAACTAAACAGAAGAATTTTTAAATAAAAATATTAATTTTAGACAAAAAATGGAACAGTTAAATTTTCAGTGAAAAAAAATTAACTGTCAACCAACAAACAAAGAAAAAAATATCAAAATAGTTAAATTTCCAACCGAAGTAATGCATTTACAACCAAAAAAATAAATCGGCAACTAAAATAATGAAATATTCAACAGGAATAGTAAAATCTTCAGTTAAAAAAATTAATTTTTAATGAATAAAAAATTTCTAGTTAAAAATTAATTTTCAACCAAAAACGAACGAACTTTCAACTAATTACTTGAATTATCAACTAAAAATAGAACATTTAAACCAAATAGTTAAATTTTTAATTAAAAAAAAAGATCCATTTTCATCCAAAAAATGTAATAATCCCATTACCAGTTAAACATTAATTTTTAAACAAAAAAGAACGAATTTTTAACCAAATAGTTCATTTTTCAAATAAGAAAGATAAAACTGCCACCAAAAAGTGGAATTTTAAAATAAAAAATATCAACTTTCCAGAAAATATCAATTTTTTAATTAAAAAAGATCAATTTTCAACCAAAAACGGAATAGTTTAATTTTCAAAAAAAAAAGAAAGAAATTAAAGCAGATTAATTTTCTATACAAAAAAATATTTTCAACGCATTACATAAATTATCAACTAAAAAGTTCAATTTTGAAATATAAAAGATTCATTTTCAAACAAAAACAGCACGTTTAAATTTTTACTAAAAAGAAATAAATTATCAACAAAAAAAAAGGAATTTAAAAAAAAAGTTGAATTTTTAACCGAAGTGATGAATTTTCAACTAAAAAGGATACATTTTTAACCAAAAATAGAATAGGACAATTTTCAGTTGGAAAAATAAATTTTCAGAACAAAACAATGTTCACAAAAAAGGAAAATTTCAAACAAAAGAAATAAAAATTGTAACTAGAATGATGAATCTTCGACAGAAAAATTGTATTTTTAACCAAATAGTTAAATTTTCAACCCAAAAGATGAATTTTCAATCAAATAAAATACATTTGAAATGAAATAGTTTAATTTTTAAACGAAGATAAAATTTATATAAAAAAGACAGATTTGCGACAAAAAACTTAATTTTCAGTAAAAAAATGCATTTCAAACCAAAAAGAAAATAATTTTCAACAAAATGGTTCAATTATAAAAAGTTAAGGTAGTTTTTCAACCAGGGGAATGAATTTTTAACTAAAATGATGAGTCTTAAATCAAAAAATTTATTTTTAACCAAATAGTTGAATTTTTAATCCAAAATATGAATTTTCAACGAAAAAAGACAGATTTTCAACTAAGTATATGAATTTCCAAATAAAAAAGATACATTTTAAACCAAGAAGATTAAATTTGTATCAATCTAAATTCATTTCTAAGAAAACACATGAATTTTCAAAGCAATATTTCAATTGTGGAAATTTTCAACTTGATAGTAAAATTGTCTACCAATCAAACTGGTTTTCTGCCAAAAAAGATTAATTTTCAAGAAAGTACAGGCGTTTTCACCTGAAAAAGAGAAATTTTCAATAAAAAATGGTATAATTAACATTAATTAATGGGCGCTCCTTAAATTCATTATCGAATTCACTCAAATGAAGGTGTAAATATAAAAACTGCAAGTGGCTACCTCCTCGAAATAATTCATAAATTAAATTAATTAAAATAATAAACTTGCTAAATTTTTTTCCTCCTTTGACATAGCGATCAATTTCCTTTTGTCGAAGGGTTTAAATTCAAATAGATCCTAAAATAATACAAGTTCCGACAATTTCCAAACAAGTTATACCAATGCTTTTGTACTTGGAAATATTTTTTTTCAGTTTACAACTATTAATATAAATTACTTTTGTACTTTTTATTAGTGTCTATAATTAAATAATTTATCAGTGCTCGGCTTTGCTAATTCTCAAAAGTTATTTTTCGAAAAAGAGATTTAAAATTTACACTTTTAAAACGGAAAATTAAAAAGTTTTTTATCGCAAAATTTTTTACTCAAAAGTTCAATAATTTAAACGCATAAAACGAAAGCTTGTAAGACTTTGAAATTCGACAAATTTCAAATTAATAACGCCGAACTGAAAAATTTTTAATGTTAAACTTTTTATAAATCCGTATATTTTCAAAATTATATCATTTTAAACAATTTTAAGCTTCAAGATAACTAATTTTAATTCTAAATCTTTAAAAATTGATGGCTATTCAATTATTTTTTTATAAATTAAAATGTGTTTAAAAGTCTTTTCAAATGTTCTCTTAAAATTAATTTTTCAAAAGCCTTTAAAAGTTTCAAAGGTTTATTTCGAAATCTTCAAAAATCTACATTTTGATTAAATTATTTGAGTCTTCAATTTTAACTTATTTCAAAATTTGTTTTTTTTCACAACTTCTGGATAATTTTATAAATGATTGAAATTATTCATAATCATTGTTTTTTATCCTTGAAACATAAAAATTATTTTTAATTTTCGCAGGAATCTTAACAAAAATTATTATTTTGAAACTTTTCAAAATCCTGAAAAAGCTTTCAAGTTTTATTTAAAAATCTTGAAAAACCTATATTTTTTTCAAAACTTTCAAATATATTTTGAAATTATTTGAATCTTTCCATTGTGTTTAATCACGAAAAATTTAAAAAATGCCCTAAAATCTTCCAGATTCTTTTTTGACAATTTTGGAAATCTTCAATTATTTAAAAAAGTTTCAAATTAATTTTGAATCTTTCAGGAATTTATAAATAAATTTTTTCCTTTAAAAAAAAATAATTGTCATCTCCCGGTTTCCCAATCCAGCGAACACTGTTTTTCAATTTATTTCTTTTTTCATTTTATTTAATTTTAACTGATTTATATTTTCGATTGATATGTTGCGGCTTGAAAATGTCCAATTATTTTAGCTGCTCTTTCAGATAAATTTAAAATGCACAAAATGTAAAAATAAAATTATTGAATTTTGATTCTTTCAATTTTCATGGCTTAACTTGGAATACATAATTTTGAAATTGTAAAAATTGCAAAAGTTCTACAAGTTTACAAATAATTAAAATGAAAAAATCGTAATTATTATACCCGAGCACTGATTTTAATTTGACTGATTTATGATTGAGTGATGTACGATCGAGCTATGTATTATTGAGTGATGTATGATTGCAAGCGTAAACAGAAAAAAATGGTGAGCAATGAGGAAACGAAGTGGACGAAACAATCTAAGAATTGACAGTGGTACTGTCACAGAGAATAAAAACCTCATTTTCTTTCGAAAATTAGCAATTTCTTTTCGTGTTCTCTTTTTGAACCTACAGAAGGAAGAAGTAACGAAGCCAGGGGAGGGGCAAGCAGGAAGCAGGAAGCAAATGTGCCTCCCATATTTCTCGCCAATTCTAATCCGTGCCTCTAAAATCATTTTTCTTCCTTAACTTAACATATTTTTATATCCTAAGAATAGTTAGTTATTCATTTTAATTATCAAAATACCGAGGGGTTCATTACTCGAATTTTTAGTGCACACTAGGATTGCATGGGATTACAAGGGATTTTAAATTGGTGCGTGGGGTTGCATCGGATTACTAGGTTTATTAAACTGGTGCGTGGGATTGCATGGGATTTTAAATTAGTGAATCGAGATTTCATGAGATTGCCTGAGATTGTAAACTAGTGCGTGAGATTGTATCAAAATTGCACGGAATTACAAGGGATTTTAGGCTGGTGGGTGGGGTTGCATCGGTTTATAAGGGTTTTTAAACTGGTGCGTGGGATTGCATGAATTTACAGGATTTTTTAAACTAGTGCATGGGATTGCATGGGAGTTTAAATTGGTGCATCGAGATTTGATGGGATTATATGAGAGTTTACAGTGGTGCGTGGGATTGTATCGAGGTTGAATTAGATTACAGGGGATTTTAAACTGATGGACGGGGCTGCATCGAATAACAAGAGATTTTAAACTGGATTGTGCGATTGCATGGGATTACAAGGGGTTTTAAACCGGTGCATGGGATTGCATTTATGTTTAAACTGGCGCATCGAGATTGCATGGGATTTTAAAATGGTGCGTGGGATTGCATGGAATTACAAGGACTTTGATACTTGAAAATGCACTGCATGAGATTGCAAGGCTTTTTATTCTGGTGCGTGGGATTGCATTGGAGTAGACGGATTTGAATCTAGTGCGTCGAACTGCATGGGATTACAAGGGGTTTTTAACTGGCGAGTGGTATTGTATGGGATTACAAGGGATTTTTAAATGGTGCGTGAGATTGTACTTGAGTTTGAACTGGTGCGTGGGATTGCATCGAGATTAGATGGAATTACAAGGGATTTTATGAGATTAGAAGGGTTTTTCAACTGGTGAGAGAGATTTCATTGGAGTTCACGGGATTTTAAACTGGTGCGTGGGATTTCAGAGGGTTTTAAACTAATACGTGTAATTGCATCATAGGTGTACTGGATTACAAAGGATTTTAAGCTGGTGCGTAGGATCACATAGATATTTTAAACTGGCACGTGGGATTGCATCGAGATTTAATTGGATTACAAGGAATTTTAAACTAATGCATGGGATTACAAGCGTTTTTTTCAGCTATTGCATGGGATTGTATGGGATTTTAAACGGGTGCGTGGGACTGCGTCGAGATTTCATAAGATCACAACGGGTTTTGAACTAGTGCGCAGGATTGCATGGGATTACAAGGGATTGTAAGCAGGCGCGTGGAATTGCTTCGAGATTGCAAGGGATTTTAAACTGACGCGTGGAATTGCATGCGATTACAAGGGATTTTTAACTGGTGCGTGGGATTGTATGGGTCTACAATGGATTTTTAACTGGCGCGTGGGATTGTATCGAGATTTCATTGGATTATAAACTGGTGTATGGGATTACCAGGGATTTTAAGCTGGTACGTGGGATTGCTTCCAGATTTCAAGGGACTGTAAGAAATTGAACAAAAATTGCAAAGAATCGGATCAAAATGGCATGAGATTACAACCAATTGTAAAGAGTCACGTGTGATTTTAAAGAGTTAGTCAGGGAATTACAAGAGACTGACTTTGATTGTACAGTGTAGACCAAATCACAGGAGTAATCAACCCCACAGAAAAAAAACTTTTGCTCTTAAGGAAAATTGAAAAAGTAGGAGTGAGAGTAAAAATAAAAAATAAGTTGTAAGTGGATAAATTAGATAGATAATTGGTAGGTGGTTACCTTAAGTAAATTAATGAGATAATTGCGGAGGAATTCCCGTAACCGTTTGTAGAGTTCGAGGCCAACGAGTTGCGCCCCGCCGGACATTTGGCCCTTTTTGCTCTTGTTGCAGGTCCTGGTTAACTGTTGATGAACACTGGTGCAATAATTGTAAACGTGAGTGTAAAGCTCAATATATCTGGGCTTCGACATGCACTGTCGATTGTAGACTTGCTCGATGCCTTCTCGTAGATCCCCCCAGATTTGGTCCAGGTCGATTTGTTTCAGACCTGGAGGGCCACCCTGGTGGCTACCACCACCTCCGCCCCTATGTCCCGACATTTCACTTTCGCTTTTGTCAAGACGGCCACCCAATTATTTCCAATTTCTACTGCAATTCCTCTGGAAACGACACAAAAAAAAAAGAATTCAAATATTTATTCGTTTATTTATTTTTTTTTTTTTAATATCAGACTACAGGCTAGAAAATTATTTTAAAACAGTAAAATAGGGGGGGGGGGGGTCTTTCATTAAAAGAGAGAATTATTTTGAACAAAAAGAAAAAGTAAATTTATAATAAAAAAAATTTATTTTAATCAAATAGTTGAACTTTCAAGAAAGAGACACATTTATAACAAAATAGTTAAATTTTCAACTAAATAATAAAATTTGTAACAAAATGCTCAAATTTTCAAACAACCAAAATTAATCTTTAACCATAAGCGAAATAGTTAAATTTAAAAAAAAAAAACTTTTTTTAAACAAAGTTTCCACCAAAAAATTGAATTTCTAAACAGAGATGAATTTTTAAGCAAAAAAAAAAATAAAATTTTAACGAATAATTTGAATTTTAAATTAATCATTATTTTTAAATAATCCTTTTTTTGTCAAAATGTATCTTTTTGTTTGAAAATTTATCTATTTTGTTGAAAATTCATTTTTATTTTTTTGTTGAAAAATTATTTGAGTTTTAAAATTATTTTTATTAACTTAAAATTCGTCTAATTCATTTGTAGTTGAAAATGAATCTTTTTTGTTAAAATTCTTTGATTTTAAGGAAATTTTTTTTTTTTTGTTCAAAAATTCTTTTTTAAACCTGAAAATTTAACGATTCCATTTCCAATTGAAAACTGATGTTTTTAAATGAACATTAATTTTTTGGATTGAAAATATTATATTAATTAATTTTTAGCGATTTTTTTTTTGTTTGAAAAATACATTTGTTGACAAAAAATATTTGATAATCTTTTTTTAGTTGAAAATTTATTTAATTTTTTTTTAAATTCTACTACCTGGCTGAAAGTTGAACTATTTTATTAAGAATAATATATATTTTGTTTTTGCTAAAGATTCATCAGTTATTATTTAAAAATTCATTTCTTGATTTAAAATTCACGTCGTAAATTGAAAAAAAAACTTTCGTTTTCAAAATTCACTTTTTCTAGCTATAAGTTAATTTTTTTTAAACTTTAATTTTTGGTCTTTTGTGGAAAAAAATTTTCTTCGTTGAAAACTTATCTTTTGTAATGACGATATTATATTTATTATTTTGTTAAAAACTAGTTGTTCTTGGTCAAAAATTATATTTTTTATAACAATTTTAAATGTTCCATTTTTGAACGGAAATTTATCTTTTTTGGTTAAAAATTTATCTCTTTGGTGGACAATTTAACATTTTTGTTCAACTTTATTTAACTATTTCGATGAAAATTAGTTTTTTAAAATAAAAATCAATAATATGCTATTTTTGTTTTTTTTTAGTTAAACGTTATTTCCTTGGTGGAAAATTAAACTTCTTAACCCTTAAACAGCCAAAACGCCACTACCGGTACACTGCTTTTCAACGGCCAATAACTAAGACTATTCGACACTAGAAAAAATTGAGACACATATATTTTTATTGCTTAAGATCTCCTCTTTCCGACGGTGCCGAATGAAATTCCTGAAAAAATTTATTTATTATCCCAAAATGCAGTTTAAACAAAAAAAACGTGATTTTTCGTGCCTATTTTTTTTGTGAACCATTTTCCAAAGTTTTTCGAGTCTGTAATTAACCTGGAATCTCACTAACCGGTGGAATAAAT
>NC_046657.1:2313047-2331556 GCF_010883055.1 Belonocnema kinseyi
TTTAGCTGTGTCACATGCCCTTAAGACGCCATTTTGAAAATACTAAAACGAAAAATCGATCTTTGAACCATGGATTCTCAAAGTTTAGACATTTATTCCACCGATCAGTGAGATTCCAGGTTAATTACAGGCTCGAAAAGCTTTGGAAAATGGTTCACAAAAAGAAATAGGCACGAAAAATCACGTTTTTTTTTTTTGTTTAAACTGAATTTTGGGATAATAAATAAATTTTTTGAGGAATTTGATTGGCACCGTCGGAAAGAGGAGATCTTTAGCAATAAAAATATATGTGTCTCAATTTTTTCTAGTGTCGAATAGTCTTAGTTATTGGCCGTTGAAAAGCAGTGTACCGGTAGTGGCGTTTTGGCCGTTTAAGGGTTAATTCAAACTTCATCTCTCTTTTAGAAAATTAATCTTTTTAGCTAAAAAATTCGTTTTTTTTTTGGTGGGAAAATTAATTCTTTTTTTGTAGTCGACATTTTATCCTTTTTTGTGAAAATTATAAGTTTTTTTGAAAACTTGTATTTTTTGGTAGAAACTTACAGTTAGTTTTTTGATTGAATTAAAAAAATTCAATTAAACTACTTAGTTGAAATATTGTTTTTTTTCGAAATATAATTTTCTTGGTTATAAATTCATCACTTTGGTTTAAAAATAAACAGTTTTGTTGATTTTTTTTTGTTGAGAATATTATATAGTTTTTTTTGTTCCTTCTTGGTCGAAAATTATATTTTTTAAATAAAAATTTCAAATATTCCATTTTTTATCGAAAATATATTCTTTATTTGAAAACTGATCTCTTTGGCGGAGAATTTAACTTTTTTGTTGAAAATTCGTCTTTTCGATTTGAAAATTAATATCTTTTGGTAGAAATCTCATCCTTTTTGGTTGAAAATTTCACTATTTTGGTCAAAATTATTTTTTTTTAAACTTCATCTTTTAGGTTGAAAATTCATCTAATTTATTGAAAATTGATTTTTTGGAAGAAAATTCTTTAGGTGAAAATTTTACTTTTGTTTTGAAAATTCGTTTTTTTTTTAAATGAAAAAATTAATATTGAACTTTTTGTTGAAAATTTATTTTTTTTTTAAATAAAAATAAATAATATGCTATTTTTTGTAAGAAAATGTTTTCTTTTCTAGTTATCTTATTTCTTTGGTGGAAAATTAAACTTTTTAGTTCAAAATACGTCTTGTTTTTTAGTAAATTAATCTTCTTTCCTGAAAATTCCAATTTTTTGTGGCAAAATTAATATTTTTTTTAGTACAAATTTGATCCTTTTTTGTTAAAAATGCAAATTTTTGTTGTTGAGAATTTGTATTTTTTGGTAGAAACTGATATTCTTGGTTCTAATTCAGCCCTTAATTTAAAATGAACTATTTTGTTGAAAATCAGTTTTTTTTTTAAATTGAATTAAAACATTTTTTTTCTAACTATTTGGTTCAAATTTTGTATTTTTTTCTGTCGAATTTAATTTTTTTGGTAATACATTCATATCTTTGGTTTAAAAATGAACTATTTTGTTGATAAAAAAATTTTTTTATAGAAAATTAAACCTTTTAGTTGAAAATTTATCTTTCGTGTTGAGAATAGTATTCTAATTATATTGTCAAAAAAGGTTTGTTCTTGATGAAAAATTATGTTTTTAATAAAAATTTTAAGTATTCCATTTGTTATTGAAAATATATTCTTTATTTCAAAATTGCTATCTTTGGTGAAGAATTTAACTTTTTTGTTGAAAAATCGTCTTTTTCATTTGAAAATTATATCTCTTGGTAGAAATCTCATATTTTTTGGTAGAAAATTTCATTATTTTGGTGAAAATTCGTTTTTTTTCTCTTTAATTCATCTTTTAGGTTCAAAATTTATCTGTTAAATTCATGTATTTTGTAGCAATCGCTTTTCCTTGGTTAAAAATGTATTTTTCTCAAAAAAAATTATGAATATTCTCTTTTTTGTTGGAGATTTTTTTTTATGGGAGAAATTTATTTTCTTGGTTGTAAATTCATCTCTTTGCTTTAAAATTTAACTATTTTGTTGAAAATTCATTTTTACAAATAAAAATTATTAATATTCTATTTTTGGTAGGAAATTTCTTTGTTTTTTTAGTTGACAATTATTTTTCTGATCGAAAATTAATTTTTTTTTTGCTGAAAACCCGTCTTTTTGGTAGAAAAATTAATATTTTGCTTTAGTAAAAATTTCATCCTTCTTTTGCTAAGAATTTAAAAGTTGAAAATTTGTCTCTCATGGTAGAAATTTATGTTATTGGTTTTAAATTATTCTCCTTGCTTTAAAATGTAACTACTTTGTTGAAAATTCCTTTTTTTTTTATTGAAATGGAAAAAAAAATAAATTGAACTATCCTGATGAAAATTCTTTAATTTATTATTTTACTTAATTTTTCAAATAGAAATTTAAGTAATTTATTTATTGTAGAAGATTTTGTTTTCATGGAAATATATTTCTTCTTAGCTGTAAATGATCTTTTTCGTCATCTAACAATCATTTCATTTCAATCATTGGCAACAACGACACTTTTTTTTCAATGTCAACATGGTCAACATTGATACTTTTGATTGCAGTTCTATATTTCAAAAGCCACCCAAATATAAATACAAAAAACCTCTATTTATAGTTCAAGAAAAAAAAAATATTATTCACTAAACGAGTTCAATGTCTCCGATAAGGATTAAAAAATGAATCTCTGTTTTATAAAAGAATAATATAGTAAATTATTATAAAAATAAAAATTTTTTTAAATCAGAAAATCACAAAAGAAAGATGAAAAATCTGTATTTAAATACCTTTCTTTTATTGCAATTCTTTTTCGATTTTGAGGTTAGTTTTCCAAAGTCGTAAATAAAGAATTCGCAGAATTTCCTCCCGACTTTTATGGAAAGCATTCATTCAACATTTGAGATGACTCCACTCAAAAAAAGGAGTAATCTTTGTCGCGAATGTCGAGACAAAGGCAACATTTTCAAACACAAAAAGGCAACAAACAAAAACTTTTTCACTTTTCCTTTTTCGGATTTTCTTTTTCCATCACAAACTTTATTATCATAACGATAAAAACAATTTCCGGGAGATACAAAGAAGCTAAATTTCTCGATACCGTTAGATCAGGACGCGTGGTGTCAAATTAAGAACTAATTATTGCCCTTCTTCCAGGGTCTTTTCTCGCCCGCGAATACAAATCCAAAACACCCGAGACGATATTTCCCGGAAAAAGCTAACCTATTTTTCCCAGGGTGACGAAATTTCTCGGGAAAGGCGATTTTTGAGGAAGGAAAAGCACAAAATTGACGGGGTCGAGGAAATTTTACTTACCCTCAATCTGTGGACTTTCACCACCGCATCACAAGCTAAATCCAGTTGGAAACTCGCGGACGAAAAAAAAAGGTTCGACGGAAAACGGTGTCGAATTTTTTCCTTGACCCTCCCAATTTTTCAGGCAGCAAAATCACGCGAAATTACTAATTAGTCGACACTCGTCGACACTGACGAGTCGCTCCTCTGACAGGTTAAGTCGCACTGTTGCCAATCGATTTTCTTATGAAAAAATTCTCGCTCCTTTATTATGTTGTTAAAAATATTAATTTCGGGTGGAAAATAAAGAGAAAGTATTTAGAGATTGAAGAGAAAATTTTGGTAAAATTTTTTTTTTTTGTGAGGTTGGAGGACAAGAAGCTTTTTTTAGAATTGATTTTCAGGGATTGGTACTGAGAAGATTTTGAGGTTAGGAAAGTTTGGACCAATCGGGAGTGGAGTGATAGAGGGGGCCAATGAGGGGCGAGCACTGATAGGGGCAGTTTAGCGCGATATTTGAATTCGATTCTGAGTGTCATTGAGTTTTTATTTTTGTTTATTGACAATGACATTAATATTTTACCATTGAGTGTACAGATCTATTTTTGGAGAGTGTAATATATGAATTGATTATCTTTTCTTCAGAGAGAGAAAGTCTTAATACTTGCAATTACATGATTAAATAATCCCTTTAGGATTTTTCATAAATTTGAAATTGATTTTTAAAGATTTTGGCGAAGAAGAATTTAGAAAATTTGATAGGAAATTTTGGCCATTTTACACGATTTTGCCAAGTTTAAGGTAAAATTAATATCAATTTAAAAGATATTTGAACTGTCAGAAGCATCAACAAAAAATATTTTGTATTTTTGTATCTCTTCAAAATATTTAAGATTCCTGAGAATCTTTTTAATTGACTCAAAAATTTCGTTCAATTTGGTAAAATCTTGCAAAATTAAAAAAGTAACTTAAAATCTTTAAAATCGTTTTTGGCACTTTCAAAAATATTTTTAAAGTTAATTTAAAAATTAATTTTTCAAAATTAAAAATTATTAAATTTCGTTTACTCTCATGAATGTTTGTAAAATTCTTGAAAAGCTTCTAAACTTATTTTTAGATTCTTACAAAATCTAAATTTTGTTTACAATTTTTTTTTAATATTTTCAAATTCTAAATCATTTTTGAATAAGTTCAAAAATTAGAAAAACTTCGGAATTTCTCTAAAATTAACAATTCAAAAAATTACATTTTGTTTAAAAAAAATTTTAATCTTTTCATGTTTTTAATTATTTTCGAATTATCTTATGCTGTCTTCTCCTGAAACCTTGGAAAATTCTCGAAAAGTTCTTGAAAAACTTCTCTCTTTGTTGAAATATTCGAAAACCTATACTTTGTTTGAAATTTTTTTTAAATATTTTCAAATTCTGTATCTTTTTAAAATGTTTACAAAATTTTCAATCTAAAATCTTTTCAAATTTAATATTATTTTTGACTTATTTCACTTTTTTAATTTTCTCCTAAAACTTCAATTTAAAAAAATAAAAAGTAAAAAAATCGGTATGATTTTTTTCAGAATTCTTGAGAATTATTCTTTTTTCCCTGGAAAATAGGAGAATTCTTGAAAAGATTCCACCTTTCTGTTTGAAATTTTACAAAATCTATAATTTTTTGACATTAAAAAAAAATATTATCATTTTTTGAATTATTAAAATTTTTTTAAATTTCTAAACTTCTAAATTTCTCTTTAAAAATGAACATTAAATTAACATGTTTTTAATCTTTTCAAGTTTTGAATTGTTTAAATATAAAGTGAAAAAATCCTTATAATTTTTTCCAGGAAACGCAGAATTTTTTCATTTTTTGAAACCTTGGCAAATTCTTGAAAAGCAAATAAATGTCTTAGCAATTTTCGAAAACCTACACAATTTTTCTAAAATTTTGAAAATATTTTCAAACACTTAATCATTTTTGATTGACTTCAAAATTTCGAAAACTTCGGAATACCTCCTAAATAATTATTCAAAAATCTACAGTTTGTTAGAAAATATTTTTAATCTTTTCAAGTTTTTAATTAATTTAGAATTATTTCACTTTTTTTTTAATTTTTCGTGAACATTAATTTTTTTAAATAACAACTAAAACATCTTTTTAATTTTCTCCAGGAAGCTTTAGAATCTTTTCATTCTCTTAAAAATCTTTCATAATCCTTAAAAAGCTTCTAAACTTATTTTCGAAATCTGAAAAAAAATCTTTTTTCAGTTTCAAGTTTTTAAGTATCTTTTACGGTTTAAATTATTTATTAATTATTTCCCTTTTTTAGATTTTTCTCTTAAAAATGATTTTTTTAGAAATAAAAAAAATCGTTTTAATTTTTGAAGGAATCTTCAGAAATTTTGCACTCTCCTGAAATTCTCATAATTCAACCTGGAATTGATTTATTTCATCTTAAATTTTAAACGAGATTCAAATCTTTCTAAGCATTTGAAAACTACTAAGTATAATTCGAAATAATTGTAATTTTTTCTATAATTTTGTAAAATCTTGCAGATTTTTGTTTGTTTGAATTTTTAAATCTTTTTCAATTATTTAGAAAAATGAATTTTCCAAATTCTATGTACATTCTACTTGAAATTTGAATCTTTTTAGGTTCTAAATCATTCTTGAATTATTTAAAAGTTTCGAAACTTCTAAATATCTTTTAAACTGACTTCAAAAAATTCACATTTTGTTAAAATCATTTTGTTTACGTTTAACATTATTCCAGTTGAAAATTTAAATATTTTTTTAAAAATGATTACTTTTCGTTGTTGAAAATTTAACCAATCTAGTTAAATTATCCATCATGTCAGATGAAAATTTATCTGTTAGATTGAAAATTAATAATTTAACTGAAAATTTAATTATTCTGTGGAAAATTAGTTTCTTTTTTTTTTGTTCAAAATTAATGTTTGAACCGAAAATTGAACTATTCCAGTTAAAGATTCATACTTTTGGTTGAAAATCCATCACTTTCGTTGAAAACTTAACTGTTTTTATTCAAAATTTGAATTTTGCGGCTGCAAATATATTTTTTTTATTATATTTTTTAAGGAATTTTACAATTCGGGAATTTTCCAATTCAGGAATTTTATTGTTCGGAAATTTTTCGATTAGGAGATTTTATTACTTCAGAATTTTTCAATTCGAGAATTTTATTATTTTGGAATGTTACTATTTGAGAATTTTGGTATTCTGGAAGTTTCAAAATTGGTAATATCATATACTGTTCCCGAATTTTATTATTAAGTAGTTTTCCAATTCAGAAATTTTATTATTCGGGAATTTTACACATCAGGGATTTTATTATTTGCGAATTTTTTAATTCGGGTATTTAATTATTCGGGGATTTTCCAATCAGGAATTTTATTATTTGGTAATTTTTCAGTTAGGGTATTTTATTATTTGGGAATTTTATTATTTGTGAATTTTTTTAATTCAGCAATTTTATTATTTGGGAATTTTTCAATTTGTGAATATATAACTTTTTTAGAATTATCAAAATCCAAAAATTTTATTATTTGAAGATTTTATTACACTTGAATTTTCCATTTCAGGAATTTTGTTATTTGGCAATTTTTCAATGCGGGAATTTTCAAATTCATAAATTTTACTATTGGGGAATTTTATAATTCAGGATATTTATTATTTGGGAATTTTCCAGTTCAGGAATTTTATTATTTTGAAACTTTTCAATTCAGGAGATTTATTATTGATGAATCTTACTAATTAGGAATTTTGTTATACTGGAATTTTCAAAATTGATATTATTATTTACTGTTCGGAAATTTTCCAATTCGAGATTACAAAATAAATTCTTTGGTAATTTTATTATTTGGGAATTTTCAAATTCAGGAATTTTATTATTTGGAAATTTTTCAATTCACGAATTTTATTATTTTTCAATTAAGGAATTTCATTATTTAGGAATATTTCAATTCGGGAATGTTACTATTTGGAAATTTTGTTATTCTGGAATTTTCAAAACTGGCGATATTATTTAGTGTTGGGGAATTTTTTATTCGGGAATCTTTAAATTCAGGAATTTTCTCATTTGAAAATTTTTCAATTCGAGAATTTTATTATTTTTCATATAGGGAATTTCATTATTTATTAATTCTTCAATTCTGGAATTTTAAAAATTGGCAATATTATTTACTGTTCGGGAATTTTCCAATTCGGGAATATTATAAACTCCTTAAGAATTTTATTACTCGGGCATTTTCGAATTCAGGAATTTTATCATTTGAAAATTTTTAAATTCGGGACTTTTATTATTTTTCAATTTTTCAATTCGGGAATGATACTATTTTGAAATTTTTTTATTCTTGAATTTTCAAAATTAGCAATATTATTTACTGTTCGGAAATTTTCCAATTCGGGAATATTATAAATTTTGCGAATTTTATTATTCGGAATTTTCAAATTCAGAAATTCTATCGTTTGAAAATTTTTCAATTAGGGAATTTCATTATTTAGGAATTTTTCAATTCGGGAATGTTACTATGTGGAAATTTTGTTCTGGAATTTTCAAAATTGGCGACATTATTTACTGTTTGGGAATTTTATTATTCGGGAATTTTCCAATTCGGAAATATTATAAACTCCTTAAGAATATTATAATTCGGGAATCTTTAAATTCGGTAATTTTATCATTTGAAAATGTTTCAATTCGAGAATTTTAATATTTTTCAATCAGGGAATTTTATTATTCACGAATTTTTCAATTCTGGAATTGTAAAAATTGGCGATATTATTTACTGTTCGGGAATTTTTCAATTCGGGAATATTATAAAGTCCTTGAGAAATTTATTACTCGGGCGTTTTCAAATTCAGGAATTTTATCATTTGAAAATTTTTAAATTCGGAAATTTCAAAGATGATTTAACTTTTTGCTTCGGAAATTATGGTTGCATAATAAAATAATTCTTATTCTAAGTGGTATAAAATATAAGTGCAAAACTAATGATGAATTCTAAAATCTTTTTAATTGACTCAAAATTTTGTTTTTTGGTATAATCTTGCAAAATTAAGAAAGTAACTTAAAATCTTTCAATTCAATTTTTTCAAGGCACCTTAAGTAAATTTGGTTTATTCTCATAAATCCTTGGAAAATTCTTGAAAAGCTTCCAAATTTCTTTTTAATATCTTCGTATGTAAATCCAAACTTTGTATGCATTTTTTAAAAATCTTTTAAAATTCTAAATAATTAAAAAAATTATTGCACTGTTTTAAATTCTCCCTTAAAAATTAATTTAAAAAATAAAAAAATAAATAAAAAAGGCATTCTAGTGTTTTCCATGAAACTTCAGCATCTTTTAATTCTCTAAAAAATGGGAAAATTCTTGAAGTCTAAAATTTTTTTTTTTTAATCTTCCGAAATATAAACTTTGTTTGATATTTCTTAAAACCTTTTCGAGTTTCAAATTATTTCTGAATTATTTCCCTTTTTTTAAATTTTGTATTAAAAATTAATTTTTCTAAATAAAAAGTAAGTGATTTGAACTTTTATAGAAATCTTCAGAATTTTTTAATTCTCTTAAAAACCTTGGAAAAATTTTGAAAAGCTTCTAAATTGCTTTTTGAAATTTTCCAAAATCGACACTTTGTTTGAAATTTTTAAAATTTTCAAATTCTAAATCATTATTTATTGATTTTAAAATTTCAAAAACTTCGGAATATCTCTTAAATTAATTATTCAAAAATCTACACTTTAAAAAAAAAACTTTTTAATCTTTTCAAGTTTTAAATTATTTCACTTTTTTAATTTTTCTCATGAAGATTATTATTATGAACAAAAACTAAAAAAATCGTTTTGATTTTTCCAGGAATCTACAAAATCTTTTTATTTTGTTAAAAAACTTTCATAACCCTTAAAAATATTTTACTTAAAAATCCTTCAAAATATTCAGAACTGTTTTTGTTTTCATATATTAAAAAATCTACATGGAGCTTCAAATTTTGTATTTCTTCCCAACTTTTAAATTATTTCACTTTTTAACATTTTTACTGAAAATTCCTCTTTAAAAAATTGTTTCGTTTCTTTTCAGGGAACTTCAGGATTTTTTCAAATTCTGAATCATTTTTGAATTTTTTCAAAATTTGGGAAACTTCAAAATTTCTTTTAAATTTAATTATCAAAAATTAAAATTTTTTTAAAACATTAAAATTGTTTTCAAGTTTAAAATTATTTTCGTATTATTTCACTTTTTTAAATTTTCTCTCCAAAATATATATTTTTAAAATTTAAAAGTAAAAAAATAGTTTTTAATTTTTTCAAGAATCATGAGAATTTTTTTACTCTCCTGAAAACTTGAAAAATATTTGAAAAGTTTCTAAATTTATTTTTCAAATGTTCTAAAATCTACATTTTGTTTGGATCTTATTTCAGATTCTGAATGAATTATGATTTTTTTTTAATTTGTAAATTTTATTAATATCTTTTAAATTGACTCTTAAATATATAAATTTTGTTAAAATTTTTTTTACATTCTTAAGTTCTTTATTATTTTCGAATTATTTCGCTTTATTCAATACAAAACTTTAAAAAAAATAGTGTTAATTTTTCCCAAGAATTTTCAGATTTTTTTCATGAACTGGAAAATGGAAAAATTCTAGAAAAGCTTCTGACTTTCTCTTTGAAATTTTCCAAAATGTATACTTTGTTTAAAATTCTTTGATATATTAAAATTATTTATCTTCTTAAATGTTTGCAAAATTTCGAAACTCTCAAAATATCTCTTAAATTGACTTCAAAAACCTACATATTATATTAAACAATTTTTAATCTTTAATCTTTTCTAGTTTAAAATTATTTTTGAATTATTTTCTTTTTTTAATTTTCCCCTGAAAATTAAGTTTCTTAAAAAATTTTAAATAGTTATAATTTTTTTAGGATTCTTAAGAATTTTTCTTTATTCCCTGGAAAATAGGAAAATTCTTGAAAAGCTTCTATATTTCTTTTTGAAAATTTCCAAAATCCATAATTTTTTGACATTTTTCAAAATACTTTCAAACTTACAATAATTTTTACTTTTTTTTAAAATTTGTATAACTTACAAATTTCTTTTAAATTTACACTTCAAAAATTTACATTTTGTCAACAAAATTTTTTAATTAATAAAAACTAAAAAAAAATGTTTTAATTTTTTCTAGAAATCTTCAGATTTTTATTTTATTCTCTGAAATTTTGGAAAATTCTTGAAAAGCTTCTAAATGTCTTTTACTAATGTTCCAAAATCTGCACTTTGTTTGAAATTTTTTCAAATACTTTCAAATGCTCAATCATTTTTAAATGATTTCAAAATTTCTAAAACTTTGAAATATCTCTTAAATTAACTATTCAAAAATCTAAATTTTGTTTAAGAAATTTTTTAATTTTTTTAGGTTTTAAATTATTTTTGAATGATTTCATTTTTTTAAATTTTCTGGTAAACATTAATATTTTTAAATAAAAACTAAAAATATTGTTTTCATTTTTTTCTCGGAATCTTCAGAATTTTTTTACTCTCTTGAAAACCTTAGAAAATTCTTGAAAAGATTCAAAACTTGTTTTCGAAATCTTACAAAATATAGACTGAGTTTCAACTTTTAAAAAAATTTCCTTTCAGGTTTTATATTATTTTAAAATTATGCCACTCCTTATTCAATTTTCTCCTCAAACATTTTTTTAATCTTTTTAAATTCTAAATAATTTTCTAATGATTTAAAAATCTCGAAAGTTTCCAAATATCTTTAAAAAAGTGAATGCTCAAAAATTTACATTTTGTTAAAAAGACTTTAATCTCTTCAAATAATCTTTTTAATTCTTACCAAGAATCATTAGATTCTTTATTCTTTTCAACTGTTTTAAAAGCCTCAAAAAGTTTCTATTTTCTTTTTAAAATCTTTCAAAATGTACATTGAGTTTCAAACTTTTTAATTTCTTGTCAAGTATGATAATAATATTCAAATTTCTTCAAAAATCCTAAAACTTCTAAACACCATTTGAAATGATTCAATTTTTCCTGAAATTTTATAAAATCTTGCAAAATAAAAAAAATGACCTTGTCTTACAGATTATTTTTTCGATTTTTTTTTAAATTATCAGAAATATTTTAAAATTTCCTTTAAAAATTGAATTTTTAAATAAAAAAATTCTTTAAAAATTTTCTAGGCGCTTTAAGAAAATTTTGTTTATTCGCTTTAAACCTTGCTGAATTCTGGAAAATCAAAGTTTCAACTGAAAATTTAACCAATCTAGTTAAATAATCCACCATTTTAGCTTAAAAATGATCTCTTTAATTAGAAATTAATTTTTAAACAAAAAATGTAACTATTCTATTTTTGTTTGTAAAAACTGATCTTTTTAATAGCAAATTCATGTATTTTGTTCAAGATTGTTTAATTTTGTTGTTGGAAATTTATTTTTTCAAACAAAAATTCATGTATTTTGTTAAAAATTCGTCTGTTTTGATGAATATCAATCTTCTTGGTTAAAAAGTTATATTTATGGTTACTAATCCAACATTGATTGAAAATTAATTTTTTAACTAGAAATTTAACTATTCTATTTTTGATTGAAAAATGCTCTTACTTAATTAAAAATGTATCTCTTTGGTCGAAAATTGAAGTGCTTTGTTGAAAATTTAATTGTTTAGTAAAAACGCCTTTTTTCGGTTAAAAATTCATTTTTAACTAAAAATGTAACTGTAAACTTGAAAACTCATATTTTAAAAAATTTATCTGCTTTGTTGAAAGTCAAATTTTTTACTAAAAATTTAAATTCCAGTGGAAAATTTAACAATTTTGGGTGGAAAATTGGGTTTTGTTGACATTTTTTATACGGGTTTTTTAAAAATATAAAAGAAAATTTAGAATATTTTATTGTATTTTTTAAATTTTAAATAAATTTTGGTTTAATAATTAAATTATTTAAGTTGCTGGAAATTGAATGTAATTTTGTGTGTATATATAAATATTATATTAATGAATTATGAAAATAAGTAAATAATTTCAATTAAAAATTAATTTCTTTTCTTGAAAAATGATCTTTTTCATTGAAAACTTGCTTTTTTTACATATAATGAAAATGAATTATTTTACTGAAAATTTAATTATTCTACTAAAAATCCGATTTTAAAAAAAAATTATATTTCTAACGGAAAATTCAACTTTTTGGTTGCAAAATTGATATTTTTTATTAAAAATATAAACTATTTTCTTTTAAATCATGCCATTTAAGAAAAATTCGTTTTTTTATAATATATTAATCTTGTTTGTTGAAAATTCGATTTTTTGAAATTTGATTTTTGTTGATAATTCCATTTTTCAACTAAAATTTTAAATGTTCAAGTTGAAGATTCGTAATTTTAGTTGAGAATTCATCTTTTTGGATTTTTGGATGAAAATACAAATTTTTTTTCTCAAATGAAAATTTAACTATTCTACTATTCGCTGAAAACTGATTTTCTTAATCAAAAATTCAACTATTTGGTTAAAAATTCATGAATTTTTTTTTTAATATAAAATTCATTGTTGAAAATTCAATTATTTCAGTTGCAATTTTTTTTTATTGAAAATTCGGATTTTTCTTTGTTTGTTGAAAATTATATTTTTCAACTAAAATTTTAACTATCTAAGTTGAAGATTTATCATTTTAGTTGGGAATCTATTACTTTTATTGAAAATTTAACTGTTTTATTAAATTTTTTTTTAACTGAAAATTTAATTATTTCATTTTCGAACAAAAAATTATTTTTTGTTGTTAAAAATTTATCTTTATGGTTAAATATTCAACTATTCCAGTTAAAAATTTATTTGGTTGAAAATTCGGTTTTTTTTGCTTGTTCAAAATTCTTTTTTTCAACTGAAAACTTAACTATTCTATTTATGATTGAAAATTTATTTTTCTTAGTCGAAAATTCTACAATTTTCTTTTTAGTTGAAAATTCATCGTTATGGTTACAAATTTAACAATTCCAGTTGAAAATTTAACTTGAATTTAATTTAAACTTTTTTTGTCTAAAATTAATTTTTAACTAAAAATGTAACTCTAAAATTAAAAATTGGATGAAATTGGTTGAAAATCCAATTTTTATCTAAAAATTTAACTTCCAGTAGAAAATTTAACTATTTTGGGTGGAAAATTGACCTTTTCTAGTTCGAAATTCAACAATTTAAATGAAAATTTATTATTTTTTAAATTGAAAAATAATTTATTTCGTTAAAAATGCACGTATTACGTTAAAAACTCGAAATTCTTTACAAAAAATGATTTTTTTCTTCGAAAGTTCATCTCCTTGTTAAAAACTTTTACTTTTTGTTGAAAATTAAAGTCTTCCAGTTAAGTATTCATAATTTTAATTGAGAAATCTTCTTTTAGGTTAGACATAAATTTCCTTGGATGAAGAATAAACTCTTTTGTTGACGATTATTATCATTATTGTTTAAATAAAAAATAAAATTTATAATATTTTTTTTTATTTTTTGAATTTTATATAAATTTTGTTTAATAATTAAAATATTTAAGTTGTTGAAAATCTAATGTAATTTTGTGTGCATTTATAAATATTATATTAATGAATTATGAATTTTCATTCATAATTTTAATTCAAAATTAATTTCTTTTATTGAAAAATGAGCTTTTTGATTGAAAACTTGTTTTTTTTTTAAAATGAAAATTAATTATTTTACTGAAAATCAAATTATTCTTCTAAAAATCCGATTTTGTTTTGTTTAAGAATTATATTTTTAACGGAAAATTCAAATATTCCATTTTTGGTTAAATTTTGATTTTTTTAAAATGAAAATTCTAATTTTTTGGTGATAATTGATATTTTTGATTATAAATATAAACTTTTTTTTTAAATTCAAGTAATTTGTGGAAAGTTCGTCTTTTCATTGTTACGACTGCATCTTTTTGGTGGAAGATTAAACTATTTTTATGAAAATTCGTTTTCATGTTTAATTTAATGTTTTTAATTTTTGATTGAAAATATCTTTTTTGGTTGAAGATTTAACTATTAGGTTACAAATTCATGTACTTTATTCAAAAATATTCAGTTTCTTGTTGAAAATTTATGTTTTCTAGTGAATAATTAAAGTACCTTGTTGAAAATTCGTCTGTTTTAGTGAAAATTAATCTTCATGATGGAAAATTCAATTTTTTGATTCAAAATTTGATTATTTCAGTTAAAAATTTAACAATTTTGTTAAAAAATCGTTTTTTTTTGTGGTTGAAAATCAAAGTCTCTACTGAAAATTTAACCAATATAGTTCAATAATCCGTTATTTAATCTTCATTTACCTTCATTCATCATTTTAATTAAAAATTCATTTCTTTTGTTGAAAAAAGAGCTTTTTGATTTTTTTTTTTGGTTTAAGAATTATATTTTTAAAGGAAAATACAACTTTTTAGTTGAAAATTGATATTTTTTATTAAAAATATAAACTTTTTTTTTAAATTTATGTAATTTGTGAACAAATTGTTTTTTTTATAGAAAATTAATCTTATTTGTTGCAAATTCATCTTTTTGGTTTAAGATTGAACTATATTGATGAAAATTCGATTTCAACTTTTTCGACTGAAAGATTCGTTATTTTAGTTGGGAATCCATCATTTTTGTAGAAGACATGACTGTTTTATTGAAATTTTTTGTTTCAAAATTAATTTTTTCAAACGAAAATTTAAATATTCCATTCTTGGTTGAAAATTGATTTTTCTTAGCACGAAAATTCAACTATTTCGTTGAAAAATTATGCATTTTAATTAAAAACTCGAAAGTGTGGTTGAAAATGCCTTCTACTAAAAATTTGAAAGTCTGTTTTTGGTTGAAAATATTGATCTTTTCTTGTTCAAAATTCAACAATTCGGAGAGAAAAAAATTTTAATTGAAAATTCAACTATTTCCTTGAAAATCTGTATTATTTTTTAAAAATATTTTCTTTTTTTTGGTCGAAAAATATCTTTTTCTTTGACAATTAATCTTCTTGTTAAAAAATTCTCTTTTACGGTAAAAACTAAAGTATTCCAGTTAAATATTTATCATTTCGATTTAAAAAAAATCATCTTTCACGATGAAAATAAAATTACTTGGTTGAAAGTTAAACTCTTTGGTTAAAAATCAATTTTTTTGGTTAAAGATTCATCATTGTAATTAGAAATTCATTTATATTGCTCAAATGTGGTTTATTTAATTGAAAACTTCTTTTTTTCATAAACGGATTTTTTTGTCGAAAATTTAACAATTTTGTCGAAAATTTGTTTATGCTTTGGTTAAGGATTATTTTTCTTTGTTTGAAAATAAAAATGCATCTATTATTCCAGTTTAATATTCCATAATTTTAGATAAATTTCATCTCTTTGCTTAAACATTCTTTTTTTTACTTCAATTTTAATTCAAATTTTGGTTGAAAAATTAACTTTATTAATTAAATAGAAATTAGTAGAAATTAATATTCTTGGTTGAAAATTCCTTGTTAATTTAATAGTTTCAATTTTTAATTGAGAATCAAATTTTTTATCTAAAAATTTAACTATTCTATTTTCGGAAAAAAATGATCTTTTTTAGTTGAAGATTCAACTATTTCAGTTGAAAATTTAACTATTTTGTTGAAAATTCGTTTTTCTTTTTTAATTTTGTTTCAATTATATTTTTCTACTAAAATTTTTACACTTCCAGTTGAAGATTCATCATTTTAGTTGGGAATCCATCAATTTTGTAGAAAACTTACCTGTTTCATTAAAATATATATATTTTTAATTTAATTTTTTCAACTGAAAATCTAAGTATTCCATTCTTGGTAGAAAAGTGAGTTTTCTTAGTTCAAAATTCAACTATTTGATTGAAAACTAATTTTTTCCTATTTTCCTAATTCTTAAACGCAAAAAAATGTTTAATTATCATTTTCAAAGATGATTTAACTTTTTTATAATTTTTCCAATTCGGGAATTTTATATTTTGGGAATTTTCAAAATAAAATTTTTTATTATTTTGAAATTTTATAGCCATGAATTTGCCAATTCAAGAATTCTGTTATTAGACAATTTTTCAATTTGGGGATTGTTAAATTCAGGAATTTTACTATTGGAAAATTTACCAATTCAGGATATTTATTATTTGGAAATTTTTCAATTCGCGAAGTTTTCATTTCGGGGATTTTGTTATTTGGAATTTTCAAAATTGGTAATATTCTTTACAGTTCGGGAATTTTCTCATTCGCAAATATTAAAAAATTCTTTGGGAATTTTATTATTCGGAAATATTCCAATTCAGGAATTTTATTATTCGGGAATCTACAAATTTAGGAATTTTATTATTCGGTAAATTTCCAATTCAGGAATTTTCCAATTCGGGAATTTTCCAATTTATGAATTTTATTATTTTTCAATTTTTCAATTAGGAAATTTTATTATTATTCAATTTATCAGATTCGGAAATTTTCAAATTTAGGAATTTTATTATTTGCAAATTTTATTATTTTTCAATTTGGGAATTTTATTATTTTTTCATTTTTCAATCAGGAAATTCTATTATTTAGGAATTTTCAAATTTAGAAATTTTATTATTTGGAAATTTTTCAATTCAGGAAATTTATTATTTTTCAAATGTTCAATTAGGAAATTTTATTATTTTCAATTTTTCAATCAGGAAATTTTCAAATTTAGGAATTATATTATTTGGAAATTTTTCAATTCGGGAATTTTGTTAATTTAGAATTTTCAAAATTGGTAATTAATTTTTTGGAAATTTTTTAATTTGATAATTTTATTACTTTTCCATTTTTCAATTAGGAAATTTATTACTTTTGAATTTTTCAATTAGGAAATTTTCAAATTTAGAAATTTTATTCTTTGGAAATTTTTCAATTCAAGAATGTTATTATTTTTCAAATGTTCAAGTAGGAAATTTTATTATTTTCAATGTTTCAATCGGGAAATTTTCAAATTTAGGAATTTAATTAATTCGAAATTATTTAATTTGGGAATTTTATTATTTTTCAATTCTTCAATTAGGACATTTTATTATTTTTCAATTTTTCAAATTCGGGAATTTTCAAATTTAGGAATTTTATTATTAGGGAATTTTTCAATTTAGTAATTTTATTATTTTTCCATTTTTCAATTAGGAAATTTTATTACTTTTCAATTTTTCAATTAGGAAATTTTATTATTTGGGAATTTTACAATTCAGGAATTTTATTATTTTTCAATTATTCAATTAGGAAATTTTAATATTTTTAGATTTGTCAATTAGGAAATTTTAAAATTTCGTAATTTTATTCTTTGGAAATTTTTCAATTTCGAAATTTTATTATATTTCAATTTTTCAATTAGAAAATTTGATTAATTTTCAATTTTTCAATTAGGAAATTTTATTATTTAAGAATTTTATTATTCGAAAATTTTTCAACCTGGGAATTTTATTATTTAGGAATTTTTGTATTTGGGAATTTGATTAATGTTAATTTTTCAGTTAGGAAATTTCATTAATTGGAAATGTTTCAATTCGGGAATTTTGTTAGTCTGGAATTTTAAAAATTGGTAAAATTCTTTACAGTTCGGGAATTCTCCAATTCGCAAATATTAAAAAACTCTTTGGGAATTTTATTATTCTGAAATTTTCTATTTTAGGAATTTTATTATTCGGTAATTTTCAAATGCATGAATTTCATTATTCGAAAATTTTCCAATTCAGGAATTTTATTATTCGGAAATTTTTCAATTTGGGAATTTTATTATTTTTCAATTTTTCAATTAGAAAATTCTATTATTTGGGAATTTTTCAATTCGGCAATTTTCAAATTTAGGAATTTTATTATTTGAAAGTTTTTCAATTTAGGAATTTTATTATTTTTCAATTGTTCAATTAGGAAATTTTATTATTTTTCAATTCGCGAATTTTCAAATTTAGGAATTTTATTATTCAGAAATTTTTCAATTCGGTAATTTTCAAATTTAGGAAGTTTTTCAATTTGGGAATTTTATTATTTTTCAATTTTTCAATTAGGAAATTTTATTGGGATGACTGAAAAATCCCGAAAAATAAAATTCCCGACACAGTTTTCACAATTCCCGACGCAGGATTTCGCCGGGAGCGGGTGCTAATCTGAAAAATTGCACCCGCTTCCAGCGAAATCGCGGTAAAATTTCAGCCATAACCACGTCTCACGACCGTGAG
>NC_046657.1:2331656-2340608 GCF_010883055.1 Belonocnema kinseyi
TATATATCTTTTGAAAATTAAAATTCGAAAATTTTTTCTAAAGCCTCCAGGGGACTTCGTTTTCGTACGAAAAAATTTTATGTGCCCTTATTGCATCCGGACTCACAATTTAAAAAATAAGCTTCGAAATTTTAAATGTTGAAAATAATTTTTGAAACTAATATCTTATTGTTGTAGTTGTAATCAATAAAATATATTTATAAAAAATTCTAATTTTAAAATTCGGAAATTTTCCAATTCGGAAATTTTCTAATTCGGATATTTTATAAATCGGCAATTTTCTGTCGGGAATTTTATTATTCGGGAATTTTCCAATTCGGTAATATTATAAACAGTCGTGAATTTTATTATTCGGGAATTTTATAATTCTGAAATTTTATCATTCGAAAATTTTATTTTTCGGGAATTTTCCAATTCGGTATTTTTATTTTTCGGCAATTTTATCATTGGTGAATTTTATTTTTCGGCAATTTTCCAATTCGATATTTTTATTTTTCGGTAATTTTATTATTCTTGTATTTTATTATTTGGGAATTTTCCAAATCGGTATTTTTATTTTTCGGCAATTTTATTATTCGCGAATTTGATTAATCGAGAATTTTCTAATTCGGGAATTTTACAGTGTCAGGAATTTTATTTTTCGGGATTTTTCAGTCGTCCCATTTTATTGTTATTCAATTTTTCAAATACAGGAATTTTCAAATTTAGGAATTTTATTATTTTTCAATTTTTCAATTAGGAAATTCAATTATTTAGGAATTTTATTGTTCTGAAATTTTTTAATTAGGAAATTTTATTATTTTTTAATTTTTCAAATTCGGGAATTTTATTATTAAGAAAATTTTCAATTCGGTAATTTTCAAATTTAGGAAATTCATTATTTGGAAATTATTCAATTTGTGAATTTTATTATTTTTTAATTTTTCAACTAGGAAATTAAAAAATTTTTCAAATTCGGGAATTTTATTATTTGGAAATTTTTTAATTTCACAATTTCTTTATTTGGAAATTTTTCAATTAGGAAATTTTATTATTTAGGAGTTTTTCAATTTGGCAATTTTATTATTTGGAAATTTTTCAAATTCGGGAATTCTATTATTTTTTAAATTTTCAATTAGGAAATTTTATTACTTATAATTGTTCAATTTGAAGAATTTTCAAATTTAGGAATTTTATTATTTTTCAATTTTTCAATTAGGACATTTTATTATTTGGGAATATTTCAATTCGGCAATTTTCAATTTTAGGAATTTTATTATTTGGGAATTTTTCAATAAGAAAATTTTATTATTTTTCAATTTTTAAATTAGGAAATTTTCAAATTCAGGAATTTTATTATTCGGGTAATTAAAAATTTTTTTTTTCAAAATTGGCAATATTATTCACTGTTCTGGAATTTTCGAATTCGGGAATATTAAGAAACTCTTTGAGAATTTTATTATTCGGAAATTTTCCAATTCAGGAATTTTATTATTCGGGAATTTTCAAATTCATGAATTTTATAATTCAGGAATTTTCAAATTTAGGAATTTTATTATTTGGAAAATTTTTCAATTCGGGAATTTTATTATTTTTCAATTGTTTAATTACAAAATTTTATTATTTTTAGATTTTTCAATTAGTCAATTTTCAAATTCAGGAATTTTATTATTTTTCAATTTTTCGATTTGGAAGTATTAATATTTTTCCGTTTTTTAAATTAGGGAATTTTAGAATTAAGGAATTTTATTATTTGGAAATTTATCAATTTCGGAATTTGATTATTTTCCAATTATTCCAATTTAAATCAAACTTTATCTAGTTTTTCGTAATCCAGTGTCCCTAAGCAAAAAAACAAACAAAAAAAATAAATAAAAATAATCATTTTCGAAGATGATTTAAATTTTACTTCGGAAATTATAGTTACATGATAAAATAATTCTTACTCTAAGTGGTATAAAATTTAAACTAAAAAATCTAATGGTGAATGCTGAGAGCGTCGCTGTTAACTTCGTGACTCAACTGGGTTTGCAAGTTGGACAATTTATTTTTCAGAGCTGCGATTCCCATCATCACTATATTTTCGGGTTTCAGAGCTCCACTGCTTTCGACATTGAAATAGTATTTATTTGGCTTTGCTTCCCAATTAAAAGGAGCCTCGTCTGAAAATAATTTAAAAAATCATTTTTTATTTATTATTATGTATTTGTTTATCAAGGCGAATTAAAAAAATAAAATAAAATGAATTTAAAACAATTTGAAAAAAGTTCATTGAGTTCAGAAACTTCGAAATGAGCTTAGAAAAATGCAACGGATTTTGAGGGAATATCTGAGAATTCAAGGTGAGGTTAAATAACTTCAGGATCAATTAAATAAATACTCTTAAAAATTAAGAAAGAATCATTGAAGAATTACAGTGATTTAAATAAATTCAAGAGAATTACGAAGAATTAAAAAGAATTAATTCGGAGTAAATTAATAAGAATTTAAATAAATTGGAAAAATTGAAGGAAAAAATCGACAAAAAGTCCATTTTTTTCAGTAAAATTTTAGTGAATTTAGAAGAATTTAATAGAAATTAGAAGAATTCGATGAAATTCATTTTTAAAAATTTAGCTGAATTTAAAAAGCAATCAAATTAATTGAAAATAAGTGTTAAAATATGATTTTTTTTTAAATCCACTGACTTAAAAAAATTAAGGGAATTTCAAAAAATTTTTAAAAATTCAAAGTAAATTAATAAAAATTCACGGCGAATTAAAAAAATTAAAATCGCTTCAAATATTTAAAACTACTAATTTCTAAACAAAAAAGTGATTAATAACTACAAAAGAATTTAAATTAATTGGAATAATTCAAGAAAAAAATCATGAATTTTTAGCAGTAAAATTTGAGTGAATTTAGAAGCATTTAATAGACATTAGAAGAATTCGAGGAAATCCATTAAAAAAAATTTAGCTGAATTTAAAAAGCAATCAAATTAATTGAAAATAAGTGTTAAAATATGATTTTTTTTTAATACACTGACTTAAAACAATCAAGAGAATTCCAAAAAATTAAAAAGAATTCAGGGTAAATTAGTAAGAATTCACGGTGAATTAAAAAAAAAATTAAAATTATTTCAAAATTTTTGAAACGCTAATAATTTCTACCAAAAAAGTGACTAATGATTACAAAATAATTCAAAAAAATTTATATGAATTGGATTAACTGAAGAAAAAAGTCCATTTTTTCAGTAAAATTTGACTGAATTTAGAAGAATTTAATAGAAATGAAAACAATGATATAAAATTCATAACAAATCAAGCTGAATTTGCAAAGCATTCAAATAAATTAAAAAGAATTTTAAAAAATATGATTTTTCTTAATCCACTGACTTACAAAAAATGAAGAAAATTCGAAAATTTTTTTAAAAATTCAAAGTAAATAAAAAAAATTAAAATCAATTCAAATTTTTAAAACCCTACTAATTTTTTAGGTAAAAAGGCGACTAAAGACTACAAAATAATTGAACATAATTTTAATTAATTGGAAAAATCGAAGAAAAAAAATTGCAAAAATCCATTTTTTCAATAAAATGTGAGAGAATTTAGAAGAATTTAAGAAAAATGAGAAAAAGTCAATAAAGTTGGTTAAATTCAAATGGAGTTTAAAAAGTAATTCAGTGAATTGAAACTAATTATAAAATTATAAATTTTGTTTAATCCACTAAATTAAAAAAAGAAAGGGAATTCCAAAAAATGTAAAAGAATTCAGGATGAATTAAAATTAAAATGACTTCGAATTTTTGAAACCCTACTAATTTCTAAACAAAAAAGTAATTAATAACTACAAAACAATTCAAAAGAATTTAAATGAATATGAAAAATCGAAGAAAAAAATGTATTTTTTCATTAAAATTTGAGAGAATTTAGAAGAATTTAAGAGAAATGAGAAGAATTCAATGGAATTCAGACAAAAATGAAGATGAATTTAAAAAGGTATCAAATAAATTGAAAAGAATTTAAAAATAATGAATAATTGAGTAAACTTGGAAGCATTTAAGTGACTTTAAAAAAATCAAGGGAATTCAAAAAAAAAAAAAAAAAATTAAGAGAATTCAGGGTAAATTAATAAGAATTGAGGGTGGATTAAAAAAATTTAATCACTTCAAATCTTTGAAAACCCTACTAATTTCTACCTAAAAAGGCGACTAAAGACTACAAAATAATTCAAAATAATTCAAATGGACTGGAAAAATTAAAGAAAAAAATCCAGTTTTTCAGTAAAATTTAAAAGAATTTTATAAGAATTGAAAAGAATTAAGAAGAATTCAATAGAATTCATAAAAAAATCAAGTTGAACTTAAAAAGCAATCAAATGAATTGAAAAGAATTTAAAAAATGTATTTTTTATTTTAATCTCCTCACTTAAAAAATCAAGGGAATTCCAATTTAAAAAAAAATTCAGGGTAAAGTAATAAGAAATCAGACTGAATTTCCAAAAAATTTCATTATTTCAAATATTTGAAAATCCTACTAGTTTCTAACAAAAAAGTGATGAATGACTACAAAATAATTTAACATAATTTAAATTTATTAGAAAAATTGAAGGTAAGAAATCGAAAAAATCAATTTATTTTAGTAAATTTGAAATTTTTCAAATCGAGAATTTTCAAATGAAGGAATTTTATTATTTCGGAATTTTTCAATTCGGGAATATTATAAAATGATTTGGAATTGTATTATTCTGAAAATTTTCAATTCGGGAATTTTCATATTTGGAAATTTTTCAATTCGTAAATTTTCAAATTTAGTAATTTTATTATTTGGAAATTATTTATTTTGGAATTTTCAAATTCAGAAATTTTATTATTTGATAATTTTATTATTTTTCAATTTTTCAATTTTGAATTTTTTCAATTCAAGAATTTTCAAAGTAATTTTATTATTTGGAATTTTTTTATTTTGGAATTTTCGAATTCATGAAATTTATTATTGGATAATTTTATTATTTTTCAATTTTTCAATTTTGAATTTTTTCAATTCGGGAATTTTCAAATTTAGGAATTTTATTATTTCGGAATTTTTCAATTCGGGAATATTATAAAATGTTTGGGAATTGTATTATTTTTAAATTTTTCAATTCGGGAATTTTAAAATTTAGGAATTTTTATATTTGGAAACTTTTCAATTCGGGAATTTTCAAATTTAGGTATTTTATTAATTGAGAATTTTTCAATCTAGAAATGTTCAAATTCGGTAATATTATCAAATGTTTGGGATTTCTATTATTTTGAAATTTTTCTATTCGGGGATTAAAAAATTTAGCAATTTTCATAATTGGAAATTTTTCAATTCGGGAATTTTCAAATTTAGGAATTTTATTATTCGAGAATATTATAAACTGTTTGGGAATTTTAATATTAGGAAATTTTCAAATACAGGAAATTTATTATTTGTGAATTTTTCAATTCGGGAATTTTATTATTTTTCAATGTTTCAATTAGGAAATTTTATTATTTTTCAATCTGGGATTTTACTATTTGGGAATTTTGTTTTTATGGACTTTTCAAAATTGGTAATATTATTTATGGTTCGGGAATTTTCCAATTCGGGATTTTTGTCGGGAATTTAATTTTCTGGCATTTTTCAGTCCCAAATCAAGCCACTTTGATCTAGCGAAAATTTTTTTTTTCTATTTCGAAAAATCCAAGGTTTCAATCATACTGGATTTTATAAATTTGTCATATTTTCAAGGTTAGGAAATAAAAATCCAGAGGCAATATTTACTGCCAGAAAATAAAATAAATCCAATGAAGAATAATCAATAAATATAAATTATTTGTAAAATGTTTTACACTGGTCTTCTTCTGATTCGCTGTATTGGTTTAGATTGGTTTAGCTGTATTAGAACTTTTTTTTCTCGATTGAAAAAACTTTATTTAGTAAAAATTCATTTCTTCAGTGGAAAATTTAATCATTGAGTAAAATATATTACCTTATCAAAATATTTCATTATTGTACTTTTAATAAATAAATAACATTTATTAAAAAAAAAAAAAACAATTTTTAATAGCCTATATTCGGAAATTTTCTAGTGTCAGGAATTTTAAAATGTCGGATATTTTATAATTCGACAATCTTCTCCCACGAATTTTTTTATTCGGAAATTTTGAAATTAGGAATTTTATTATTTGGGGATTTTATTATTCATGAACCTTACAATTCATAAATTTTTTTATTGGACAATTTTTCAATTCGGGAATTTTTCAATTTGATTATTTACCAATTTTTCAATTCGGGAATTTTATTATTCGGAAATTTTTTAATTCGGTAATATTATAGACTGTATGGGTATTTTATTATTGGTAAATTTCTACTATTTGGGAATTTTATAATTCTGGAGTTTTCAAAATTGCTAATATTATTTTGCCGTTTAGAAATTTTATTATTCGGGAATATTATAAACTGTTCGGGGATTTTAATATTCGGGAATTTTCGAATTGAGGAATTTTATTGTTTGGAAATTTTTCAATTCGGAAATTTTATTACTTTTCAATTTCTCAATTAGGAAATTTTATAATTGGTATATTTTGAAATTCGGTGAAATTATAAAATGTTTCAGAATTTTCTTATTTGGGAATTTTTTAGTCAAAAGAATTTTATTATTCGGGAATTTTTCAATTCGGGAATTTGATTATTTTTCAAGTTTTCCATTAGGAAATTTTATTATTTGGAAATTTTCAAATTCGGCAATATTATAAAATGTTTGAAAATTTTATTATTTAAAAATTTATCAAATTCAGCAATATTATAAAATGTTTGGGAATTTTTTAATTAAGAGAATTTTCAAATTCGACAATATTATAAAATTTTTGGGAATTTTATTATTTGGGAACTTTTAAATTAAGGGAATTTTATTATTCGGGAATATTATAAACAGTTCAAGAATTTTAATATTAGGAAATTTCCAAATTCAGACAATTTATTATTTGTGAATTTTTCAATTCAGGAATTTCATTATTTGGGAATTTTTCAATTTATGAGTTTTATTATTTTTCGATTTCTCAATTAGGAAATTTTATGATTTCGATATTTTCAAATTCGGTGAAATTATAAAATGTTTCAGAATTTTATTATTTGGGAATTTTTTAATGAAAGGAATTTTATTATATGGGAATTTTTTAATCAAAGGAATTTTTTATTCGGGAATTTGTTCATTAAGAAATTTTACTATTCTGGAATTTTTCAATTAAGGAATTTTATTATTTAAGAATTTTGTTATTCTGGTATTTTCAAAATTGGTAATATTATTTACTCTTCAGGAATTTTATCATTCGGTAATATTATAAACTGTATGGGAATTTTTAGATTCGGGAATTTGCAAATTTATAGGAAAGTATTATTTGGGCATTTTTCAATTTGGGAATTTTATTATTTTTCAATTTTTCAATTAGGAAATTGTATTATTTGGGAATTTTTCAATTAGGGAATTTTATTATTTTTCGACTTCTGATCTAGGAAATTTTATGATTTGGATATTTTCGAATTCGTTGAAATTATAAAATGTTTTAGAATTTTATTATTTCGGAATTTTTTAATAAAAGGAATTTTATTACTCGGGAATTTTTCAATTAAGGAATTTTATTATTTAAGAATTTCGTTATTCTGGAGTTTTCCAAATTGGTAATATTATTTACTCTTCAGGAATTTTATTATTCGGGAATATTATAAAATGTGCGGGAATTTTTATATTCAAAAAATTTATTATTTGCGAATTTTTTAATTCGGGAATTTTATTATTTTTCAAGTTTTCCATTAGACAATTTTATTATTTGGAAATTTTCAAATTCGGCAATATTATAAAATGTTTGGAAATTTTATTATTTGAAAATTGATCAAATTCAGCAATATTATAAAATGTTTGGGGATTTTTAAATTAAGAGAATTTTCAACTTCGACAATGTTATGAAATTTTTGGGAATTTTATTATTCGGGAATATTATAAACAGTTCAGGAATTTTAATATTCGGGAATTTCCAAATTCAGACAATTTATTATTTGTGAATTTTTCAATTCGGGAATTTTATTATAGGGGAATTTTTCAATTCGAGATTTTTATTATTCAGGAATTTCCAAATTCGGTAATATTATAAACTGTATGGGAATTTTTAGAATCGGGAATTTCCAAATTTAGGAAATTATTATTTGGGAATTTTTCATTTTGGGAATTTTATTATTTTTTAATTTTTCAATTAGGAAATTTTATTATTTGGAAATTTTTCAATTTGGCAATTTTATTATTGTTCGATTTCTCAATCAGGCAATTTTATGATTTGGATATTTTCAAATTCGGTGAAATTATAAAATGTTTCAGAATTTTCTTATTTGGGAGTTTTTTAATCAAAGCAATTTTATTATTCGGGAATTTTTACATTAAGAAATTTTACTATTCGGTAATTTTTCAATTAAGGAATTTTATTATTCAGAAATTTTTCAATTAAGGAATTTTATTATTTAAGAATTTTGTTATTCTGAAGTTTTCAAAATTGATAATATTATTTATTCTTCACGAATTTTATTATTCGGGAATATTATAAAAAGTTCGGGAATTTTTAAATTCAAGAAATTTATTATCTGTGAATTTTTCAAATCGAGAATTTTATTATTTTTCAAATTTTCCATTAGAAAATTTTATTATTTGGAAATTTTCAAATTCGGCAATACTATAAAATGTTTGGGAATTTCTCAATTAAGGGAATTTTCAAATTTGACAACATTATGAAATTATTGGGAATTTTATTATTCGGCAATATTATAAATAGTTCAGGAATTTTAATATTCGGAAATTTCCAAATTCAGAAAATTTATTATTTTTGAATTTTTCAATTCGGGAATTATATTATAGGAGAATTTTTCAATTCTAGATTTTTATTATCCAGGAATTTACAAATTCATTAATATTATAAACTTTATTATGTTATATATAGTT
>NC_046657.1:2340708-2348491 GCF_010883055.1 Belonocnema kinseyi
TATTCAGGAATTTTCAAATTCGGTAATATTATAAACTGTTTGGGAATTTTAATATTCGGGAATTTTTCAATTAAGGAGTTTTATTATTCGGGAAGAATTTTCTAATTAAGGAATTTCATTATTTGATTATTTTGTTATTCTGGAGTTTTCAAAATTGGTAATATTATTTACTCTTCAGGAATATTATTATTCGGGAATATTATAAAATGTTCGGGAATTTTATTATTTGGGAACTTTTCAATTAAGGGAATTTTATTATTCGGGAATATTATAAACAGTTCAGGAATTTTAATATTCGGAAATTTCCAAATTCAGAAAGGTAAGTCGGTAATATTATAAACTGTTTAAAAATGTTAATATTCGGGAATTTTGTCATTCTGGAGTTTTCAAAATTGGTAATATTATTTACTATTTAGGAATTTTATTATTATTCATATTTATCATTCGATAATATTATAAACTGTTTGGGAATTTTAATATTCGGGAATTTTCAAACTTAGGAAATTATTATTTGGGAATTTTTCAATTTGGGAATTTTGTTATTCTGGAGTTTTCAAAATTGGTAATATTATTTACTGTTTAGGAATGTTATTATTCGGGAATATTATAAATTGTAAACTATTCAAGAATTTTAATAATCGGGACTTTTATTATTTTGGAATTTTTAAATTTGAGTATTTGATTATTTTTTAATTTTTTAATTAGGATATTAGGATATTGGGATTTTCAAATTCAGGAACTTTATTATTTGGAAATTTTTCAATTTGGGAATTTGATTGTTTTTTAATTTTTTAATTCGGAAATTTCATTATTTCGGAATTTTTCTATTTGGGAAATTCATTATTTTGGAATTTTCCAAATCGGGAGTATTATAAACTATTTGGGAATTTTATAATTTCAGGAATAATTCATCATTTATCATTTTCAAATATTAAAATTTTTTGTCGGGAATTTGATTTTTCGGCATTTTTCAGTACCGAATCAAGTCACTTTGATATAGCGTAAAATTTGTTTTCCATTTCGAAAAATCCAACGTTTTAAGCGTTTTTTAAATTTGTATTAAAAATTCGAATAAATGACTGCCAACCTCAAATTAAAACTCAATATCCAAAAATTTGTAAAAATTTTAATGTAATATTTACTTCTAGAAAGTAAAATAAATGCAGTAATGAAAATAATAAATAAATATAAATATTTGGAAAATTATTTGAAAAATTTCTTACACTGGTCTTCTTCTAATTCGCTGTATTCAGATTTTGGCCACTCGTCAGGTTTTGGATACAAAGTATGCTTCATAGTATTGTCAGGGTCGTATTCGAAACAAACTCCAGCAGTTGGATTCCATTTTGCATGTTCTTTTCCAAAACCTTTCTTCGCATAGGCTCTGAGTTTCAGTTCTTGCCCTTTTCGCAATTTAATTATCAGAATTTCTGAAAAATACCATTTTTATTTTCAATTTTATAAATTAAAGAAATACCAAAAAGGCTTTCGAGAAATCATGAGGAATTTTTTTTCGTGAAAACATAGGACTTCAATCACAATCAATATAATAATATTAAATATAATTTTATAAATCTAGAAAATAGTGAATGCAATAAATTTATAAAATACTGAATTCTCCGTTAAAAAAATATTTATCTAACTGATCTTTAAAAAAATATTTGGTGCAGTTAAAAAAATAAAAACAGAGATAAACTCAAATTAAATTTCAAGAAATTCCAAAATTTTTTAAAAAGAAATAAGAAAAAATAAATAAATAAAAAAAAACTTAAAATGAAGTATAAATTTCATATCTTGAAAATTCCTTGGAATTAAAAAAATACCTTGAAATCTTTAAAATTCCATAACAAAAATTTGTATTTTCAGAAAAATCGCCGTTATTTTGATATTTTCAAGATTATTTAAATTTTGTCTGCGGATTTAAAAAAAAATTGGTATTGGTTGAACATTAATTTTTTTAACTGTGAATTTAACCATTCCATTCCCGGTTGAAAATGTACCTTTTTTAGTTCAAAGTTAAAATCTTTTCTTAAAAATTCGTTTTTTCCGTTGACGATTCATCATTTTAATTGAAAATTTATTTCTTTGAATGAAAATTTACCTCTTTTGTTGGAAATTTGGCTTTTTTTTGGTAAAACTTAATTTTTTGACTGAAAATTTAAATACTCCATTTTTGTTCAATATTAATTTTTATTTTTTGGTCAATATAAAACTATTCGTTTTTAGTTAAAAATTCAATTATTTGCTAAAAAATTAATTTATTTTGTAGAAAATACCTTTTTTTGGTAGAAATATTAATTTTTAATCTTATTATTTATATTTCTTAAGAATTAATTTGTTTAACAGAAAGTTTAATTATTGCATTTTGAAATTGAACCATTATTGGAAATTCTTGTTTCTATTGAATATGAATTTTTTTTTAATTAAAATTTAATTATTTAATTTATGGCTGAAAATTGTTCTTTTTTTTAGAAAATTCGTGTTTTTGGTTTGAAATTCAACAATTGCACTTAAAGATTCGTCATTTTAGTTGAAAATTAATCCCTTTTGTTAAAAATTGAACTATTTTCTTAAAGATTTAATTATGTGTATGAAATTTCTTTAATTGAGAATTCCGTTCTTTGCTAAAAAAATTATCTATTTTGTTGAAAATACATTTTTTAAACTCTAAATTTAACTAATTTATTTGAATATTCCATCGTTTCAGTTGAAAATTCAACTCTAATTGGAAAATTAAAATTTATAAATTCAAAATTGAACTGTTCTGTTAGAAAGTAATTTTTTGCAATTGAAAATTTAACTATTCCATTTTGGTAAAAATTTTTGTTTAGTTTAAAATTCAACTATTTCGTTGGAAATTTATCTTTTTGGTTAAAAATTTTACTGCTATGTTGATAATTAAATGTCTTGGTTAAAAAGTAATTTTTTCTTTGGTAAAAAATTTTAATTTTTAATTAAAAAATCATCTTTTTAATTAAAATTTACCTATTTTTTCGATAGTTCGTTTTTCTTGGTAAAAAATTAATTTTTTGTAACTAAAACATAAAATATTCCTTTTTTCGTTAAAATTTTTTTCTTTTAGTTTCAAATTCAAAAATTTCGTTGGAAATTCGTGTTTTGTTAAAAATTTTACTGCTATGTAGATAGATAAATTTTAAAATTCAAATCGCTTTTTTTTGTGAAAAATTTAATATTTTAGTTAAAAAATCATCTTTTTAATTAAAAATTTACCTATTTTCTTGAAAGTTCGTTTTTTTCGGTTGAGAATTAATTTTTTGTAATTGAAAATTTAACTATTCCATTTTGGTAAATTTTTTTTTAGTTTAAAATTCAAATATTTCGTTGAAAAATCATCTTCTTGGTTAAAAAAGTTACTGCTAGGTTGATTATTAAATTATGTCGTAAAAAAATTGAATTTTTAATTAAAATTTACGTATTTTTTCGAAAGTTCGTTTTTTTGTGTAAAAAAATTAATTTTTCGTAACTAAAATTTTAAGTATTCCTTTTTTTGGTTGTAACATTATATTTTTAGTGGAAAATTCATTTTTTTGGTTTAAAATTTATTATTTCGTATGCGAATTCATCACTTTAGTTAGAAATTGAACGTATTTTTAAAAAAATTCGTTTTCTTTTCTATTGAAAACAATTTTTTTTGAACTGTAAATTTAATTATCTCATTTTTTTTATGAAATTTTATATTTTTAATTAAACATTCAAATATTCGTCAAAACTTTTATGTATTTTGTTCAAAAATTGTTATTTTATACAAAATTAATCTCCTTGGTTAAAATGTTATCTTTTTAGGTAAAAAATTGAATTTTTTAAACTTTAAATTTAACTAATCCTGTCGAAAATTCGTTTTGTTTTTTCATTGAAAATAATTTTTTGTAACTGTAAATTTAATTGTTCCATTTTTAGTCGAAATATTATATTTTTAGTAGAGAATTCGTCTTTTTAGATTAAAATTCAAATATTTCAGTTGAAAATTCGTTTTTTTTTCCATTTAAAATACATTTTTTAACTGTAAATTTAACTCATCCTGCTCAAAATTTGCTGACTGCAAATTTAATTCTTCCATTTTTTTGTTGAAATTTTATATTTTTAATTTAGAAGTTCAAATATTCGTCAAAAATGTCACGTATTTTGTTGAAAATTGTTTTTTTTTTATACATAATTAATTTTCTTGATTGAAACATCATCTTTTCAGTTAGAAAATTTCTTAATTCCAGATCATTTTCAGTCGAAAATTCATATTTTTGATTCAAAATTTTACTGCTAGGTTTATAGTTAAATTTTTTCGTTAAAAAATAATTTTTGCGACTGCAAATTTAACTATTTAATTTATCGTTCAAACATTTTTTTTTCGTTAAAAACTCTTTTTTTGTTTGGTAAAAAAATTAATATTTCAAATAAAAAAGTTATATTTTGAATGAAAATTTACCGATTTTTTTGAAAGTTCGTTTTTTTAGATTAAAAATGGATTATTACATGGAAAAATCTTTTTTTGTTGTTTATTTAAATATTAATTTTATACCTGAAAATTTAACTATTCCAATTTAAAATTCTACTATTTTAGTTGAATATTCCATATCATTTTCAGATGAAAATTGAAATCTGGTTGAAAATTAATTTTTTGCAACTGAAAACTTAACTATTCCTTTTTTGGTTACATTTTTTTTTTAATTTGAAATTCAACTGTTGCGTTGGAAATTCATGTTTTTGCATGAAAATGTTACTGGTAAGTTGATTATTAATTTTTTTCGTTAAAAATTTTTTTTTTTTGGGTAAAAAGTTTGAATTTTTAATTTAAAAACCATCTTTTTAATTAAAATTTACCTATTTTTTCGAAAGTTCGAGTTTTTTTGGGTAAAAAATTAATTTTTTGTAACTACAATTTTATCTATTCCTTTTTTGGTTAACAAATTTTTTTAGTTTTAAATTCAACTATTATAATGTTGAAAATTTTATTATTTTAATTAAATTTATGAATAAATAAATAATTTTTTTAATTGAGAATTTTCTTAGTTTTTTTTTTTTGGTTGAAAATTAATCTTTTGTAACTAAAAATTTAACTATTCCATTTTTGGTTCAAAGTTTTTTTCAGTTTAAAATTCACCTTTTTAGTCAAAAATTTTACTGCTAGGTTGATAGTTAAATTATTTAATTAAAAACTTCTTTGTTGTAAAAAATTTAATATTTTAATTAAAAATCATCTTTTAAATTGAAAATTTAACTATTTTGTTTAGAAAAATCCTTTTTTTCGATTGAAAATTAATTTTTTGTAACTGGAAATTTAACTAATTCAGTTAAAAAATTAAGTATTATTCAGACAATTCTTTTTTGTTTATTTAAAAATTAAATTTATAACTGAAAATCTAACTATTCCAGTTTAAAATTCATAATTGTAGTTGAAAATTGAACTATTTTGTTTAAAATTCTTTTTTTTTCATTGAATTTTTTTTTTCAAACTATAATTTTTAATCCTTCCATTTTTTGTTGGAATTTCATATTTTTAATTAAAAATTCAAATATTCGTACAAACTTTCACATATTTTGTTGAAAATTGGTCTTCTTTTTTACTAATTTAATTTTCTTGGTTGAAATTTCATATTTTTAGGCCGAAAATTGATTGTTTTCAACTTTAAATTTAACTAATCCTGTTAAAATTTAACTGTTATGTTGAAAAAATTCCTTTTTTTTTTGGTTTGTTAAAAATTATTATTTTTTTATTTGAAAATTTAACTAATCCAGTTAAATATTCCACAATTTCAGTTAAAAATTCAACTATTTCAGTTGAAGATTAATTATTTGTGTTGAAACTTTATCATTTTTGTTAAAAATTCGTTTTGTTTTTCATTGAAAATAACATTTTTTAACTGAAAATCTGACCCTTTCATTTTTGGTTGAAACACTATATTTTTATTGGAAAACTCGTCTTTCTGGTTTGAAATTCAACGGTTGTAGTAAAAAATTTATTAATTTATTTGAAAATTCATCATTTTCGTTGAAAATTGAATTTATTTGTTGAAAATTATTTTTTTTTTCCATTGAAAATTGAATTTTTTAACTTTAAATTTAACTAATCCTATTCAAAACTTAACTGTTATGTTGAAAATACTTTTGTCTGCTTTGAAAAAATTATTTTTTTTTAATTGAAAATTTAACTAATCCAGTTCAATATTCCATATAATTTTATTTAAAAATCAATTATTTCACTCAAAGATTAATTATTTTAGTTGAAAATTCGTGTTGTTTATTAATTGAAAATAAATTTTTGTAATTGTGAATCTGATTCTTCCATTTTTGGTAGAAATATTATATTTTTCGTAGAAAATTCGTCTTTTTGGTTTAAAATTCAAATATTTCAGTTGAAAATTGAATTTAATTGTTAAAAATTCGTTTTTTTATCATTGAAAATAATTATTTAACCGTAAATTTAACTGTACATTTTTTTCTCGCTTGCAAAAAATTAATTTTTTTTTTAATTGAAAATTTAACTTATTATAAATATTTAAATTAAATTATTAAATTTAACTTATTTATAAAATTATTATACCAACCCACTTGAATATTCCATATTATTTTCAGTTGAAAATTCATCTTTTTAGTTAAAAATGTTACTGCGAGGTTTATAGTTAAATTTTGTCGTTAAAAATTAATTTTTTTTAAATTGAAAATTTAACTCTTTTCTTGAAAGTTCGTTTTTTTTATTGAAAATTAATTTTTTGTAACTGAAAACTTAGCTATTTCATTTTTCGATCAAACTTTTTTTTTTAGTTTAAAATTCAACTTTTCCGTTGAAAATTCTATTTGTTTTTCTTTTGTTGCGTAAAAAATTAAATTTTTAAATTAAAAAATCATCTTTCTAATTAAAAATTTTCCTAGTTTTTTTGTGTTTTTTGTTCAAAATTTATCTTTTGTAACTAAAAATTGAACTATTCCATTTTTGGTTAAAACTTTTTTTTTAGTTTAAAATTCAACTTTTTCGTTGAAAAATCATCTTTTTGGTTAAAAATTTTACTGCTAGATTGATAGTAAAATTCTTTCGTTAAAAACTCTCTTTTTTGTTTGGTGAAAAAATTAATATTTTAATTAAAAAATTATCTTTTGAATTAAAAATTTACCGATTTTCTTGAAAGTTCGTTTTTTTTTTAGATTTTTACGTAACCAATTCTTTTTTTTTTGTTTATTTAAACATTATATTCATAACTAAAAATCTAACTATTCCAGTTTAAAATTCGACTATTTTAGTTGAAACTTCATAACTTAAGTTAAAAATTCAACTATTTTGTTGAAAATTCGTTTTTTGTTTTGATTGAAAATAAACTTTTTTCACTGTAAATTTAATTCTTCCATTTTTTGTTAAAATTTTTAGTTAAAAATTCAAATATCCCTCAAAATTTTCACGTGTTTAGTTGAAAATTATTTTTTTTTCTCATACCAAATTAATCTTCTTGCGGTGGAAATTTAATCTTTTTAGGTAGAAATTTAATATCTAAACTTTAAATTTAACTAACTTAACGGTTGAAAATTCGTTTTTTTTCATTGAAAATAAATTGTTTTGACTTTACATTTAATTCTTACATTTTTTGCTAAAATTTAAAGTTGAAAAACCTTTTATCTGTTTTTTAAAAATTATTATACTAATCCACTTGAATATTCCATATCATTTTCAGTTGAATTTTTTTTTTCATTGAAAATAAATTGTTTTGACTGTCAATTTAATTCTTCCATTTTTTATTAAAATTTAAAGTTGAAAAACCTTTATTTTTGTTTTTTAAAA
>NC_046657.1:2348591-2382517 GCF_010883055.1 Belonocnema kinseyi
TTATTTTTCATTGAAAATAAATTTTTTTGTAACTGTAAATTTAATTCTTCCATTTTTTGTTAAAATTTAAAGTTGAAAAACCTTTTGTTTTGTTTTTTTTTTAAATTATTATGCTAATCCAATTGAATATTCCATATCATTTTCAGTTGAAAATTCGTTTTTTTTTCCATTGAAAATAAATTGTTTTGACTGTCAATTTAATTCTTCCATTTTTTATTAAAATTTAAAGTTGAAAAACCTTTATTTTTGTTTTTTAAAAATTATTATACTAATCCTCTTGAATATTCCATATCATTTTCAGTTGAAAAATTTATTTTTCATTGAAAATAAATTTTTTTGTAACTAAATTTAATTCTTCCATTTTTTGTTAAAATTTAAAGTTGAAAAACCTTTTGTTTTGTTTTTTTTTTTTAAATTATTATGCTAATCCAATTGAATATTCCATATCATTTTCAGTTGAAAAATTTATTTTTCATTGAAAATAAATTTTTTTGTAACTGTAAATTTAATTCTTCCATTTTTTGTTAAAATTTAAAGTGGAAAAACCTTTTTTTTTGTTTTTTAAAAATTATTATACTAATCCTCTTGAATATTCCATATCATTTTCAGTAGAAATTTTTTTTTTTCTTTGAAAATAAATTTTTTTGTAACTGTAAATTTAATTCTTCCATTTTTTGTTAAAATTTAAAGTTGAAAAACCTTTTGTTTTGTTTTTTTTTTTAAATTATTTTGCTAATCCAATTGAATATTCCATATCATTTTCTGTTGAAAATTCGTTTTTTTCCATTGAAAATAAATTTTTTAAACTGTAAATTTAATTCTTCCATTTTTTGTTAATATTTAATATTTTTTAGTTAAAAATTCAAATGTTCGTCAAAATTTTCATGTATTTTATTGAAAATTGGTCTTTACTATACAAAATTTATGTTCTTTGTTGGAATTTAATATTTTTAAGGTAAAAAATTGAATATCTAAATTTTAAATTTAACTAACTTAAAAGTTGAAAATTCGTCTTTTTTTGTCATTGAAAACAAATTTTTTTGACTGTAAATTTAATTCTTCCATTTTTTGTTAAAACTTAAGGTTGAAAAACCTTTATTTATTTATTTTTTAAAATTATTATACTAATCCAATTGAATATTCCATATCATTTTCTGTTGAAAATTCGTTTTTTTCATTCAAAATAAATTTTTTTAACTGTAAATTTAATTCTTCCATTTTTTGTGAAAATTTAATATTTTTTAGTGAAAAATTCAAATATTCGTCAAAATTTTCATGCATTTTATTGAAAATGGGTCTTTATTATACAAAATGAATGCTCTAGGTTGAAATTTAATATTTTTAGGAATAAAATTGAATTTATTAAACTTTAAACATAACTAATCCTGTTCAAAACTTTTTGTTTTTTAAAATTATTACACTAACCCAGTTGAATATTCCATATCATTTTCAGCTAAAAATTCAATACTTTGTTTGGAAATTAATTCTGTAAACTAAAAATTAAGGACAATTTCATGCGAAAAATTAGAAAAAATGTCTTTTTTTTGTAAAATCAGAAAGCTTTTATGTAAATTAGGGGACTTTTTGAGAGTAAGAAATAAAAATAAAAAATTTCGAACCATCAGTTTCGCCGTATTCGCTCGCCTCGTCCTCGCGATGTCGAGATGTAACTGGAAGAACTCGAGCGTCACTCGATTTAAAATCTGCAGTAGTCACATGACGAGTTTGATCTTCTGAACACTTTACGTCCAGAGTGAACTCGACACTGCAGTCGGGACAAAAATCCATACACTGACAATCTCTCGTGTACTGAATTCGATCCACTACCTAAAATTTACACCAACATTTCCAAATATTTTAATTTCATTTATCTATCGAGGGTGGCCGAAAAACTAGATTTTACAAATTTTCTCACTTTTCCCTAACCAATTTTTAATTGATGCACACTCCTGTTAAAAAAAAAAACAAGAATCCAACGACGAAATTTGGACCACAGAGAAAAAAAACTCTCATTGTAATCTTAAAAAATTAAAAAAAAATAATTTTCGGATAAAAATAAAAAAGAGGAAAGAAAAATGAGAAGAGAGCCAACCCACATCCCTTTCGTCTTTCTTTTTTTCGTCTTCTTTATTTTTATTACTATCAAACTACAATAAAATAATATTCAAAATAATAAAAAAAAAAATAAATTAAGAAAAATATCTAATATAATAATATATAAAATATAAATATAATATGTAAAAATATAAAAATGAAGGGGATGTGGTTAGCTGCCTTCTCAAATGATAAAAAAAATTGTTTTTCAGGTTACAATAGAAGTTTTTTTTAATTTTTGTATTTAATTATTAATTTCAATCAAAAAAGACGATTTTCCTATAATAAAAAATGAATTTTGAAACCCAAAACACAATTGTTCAATTTCCAAAAAAAAAATCATTTTCATCAAAATAGTTAAATTTATCACTAAATTTTAAAAATTTCAACTTCAGGGTGGCCGTTTCAATCGAAGAAAACAATTTCTGGTCATTTCACAGGTCAATAAAATAAAAAAATTTAATTCTCAAGCTCAACATTAATTTTTCAGGTAACAAAATTATTTTTAATACAAAAAAAAAATAATTTTTTACACAATGATTTAATTTGAAACCCTAGTTAAATTTTTGAGTTACACAATATTTTTTAAAGAAAACAAAATTTCAATAGAAAAATTTTCAATGAAAATAAACTAATTTTCAACAAATAGGTGCAATTTTCAACTAAAATAATGAATCTTCAACTGAAATAGTTGGATTTTAAACCAAAAAGTCGAATTTTCCACTAAAAAGATAAATTTTCAGCCAAAAATCGAATAATTAAATTTTCAGTTAAAAGAATTAATTTTCGATAAAAAAAATACATAGAATTTTTTACATAATACTTAATTTTTTAACTGGATCAGTAAAATTTTATTTGAAAAAAAGTTAACAAGAAAAAAAAATTACACTAAAAAGATAACTTCTCAGCAAAAAATTGAATAATTAAATTATCTGTTAAAAATTAATTTTCGATAAAAAAAAGAACTTTCAACATAATAGTTGACTTTCAAACTGGAATAGTTAGATTTTCAGTTATAAAATAAATTCATAATCAAACAAAAAAAAATAATAATAATTTTCTATAGAATACTTAATTTTTTAAATAGATTAGTTAAATTTTCATTTAAAAAAATTGATTTTTAACAAAAGAATATGAATTAATTTTCAACAAAATAGGTAAATACTCAAAAAAAGAATTTTTAACTAAAAGACGAATTTTCATCCAAAGAGTTAACAACAAAATATTTTATGAATCGATTTTCTACTAGAAAAGATCAACTTTCAGGAAAACATAAAACAATTGATTTTTCAGCTGAAAAAAATAATTTTCAATACAAATTTTTTCTACAATTAATTAATGAAATTAATTAAATTAAAATTAATTTTCAAATAAAAAAAGGATTTTCTACATAATACTTATTTTTTTAACTAGATTAGCTGAATTTTAATTTAGAAAAATTAATTTTCAACAAAAAAAGAATTTTCAAAAAATCAGTTGATTTTTCAAGTAAAGAGATAAATTTTCAACTAAAATAATAAATCTTCAAACGAAATAGTTGAATTTAAAAGCAAAAGGACGAATTTTACACTAAAAAAATAAAATTTGATTTTAAATTAAAACAGTTAATTTTTCAGTTATATAATACATTTTTAATTAAAAAAATTAAATAATTTTCTACATAATACTTAATTTTTAAACAGAACTAGTTAAACTTTCATTGAAAAAAAAATTTTTAACAAAATAGGTAAATTTTTAATTTTTCCATTTTTTGTTGAAATTTCATATTTTTAATTAAAAGTTCAAATATTCGTCAAAACTTTTAGAATTTTTTAATTTTTTCCACTAAAACGATGAATTGTCAACTAACAAATATAAGTTTCCAACCAAATAGATTGAATGTTTAAATAAAAAAATTTCAATTAGAAATGAAATAGTTGAATTTTCAGTTTAAAAAAAATTCAATAAAAAATATAATAATTTTAAATTTTAAAGTGGGACAGATAAAGTTTCTGATAACATTTTTTTAAAATAAATATAAGTAATAAGAACAAAATAATAAGAAAAAAATCAAGTTTAAATAAAAGATCAACATCCAATCAAATAATTAAATTTTCAGCAAGAAAGATCATTTTGCAACCAAAAAGATTAACTTTCTACCAACAAGACGAACTTTCCATAAAATATATGATTTTTTAAAACAAATAATCGAATTTTCAACTAAAAAAATATAAATTTGGAACAAAAATTATTAAAATTTTAAGTAGAAAGACGAATTTTCAACTAAAAATGCTAAATTTTAAGCCAAAAATCAAATGGTTTAATTTTTAGTTTGAAAAATTAATTTTTAACAAAAACAATAAAAAAGTATTTCCAACATAACAGTTAAATTTTGAACAGAATGGGTTATATTTACAGTTAAAAAAATTAATGCTTCACTTAAAGAAAGAAGGATTTTTCAATAAATAGGTAAATTTTCACATAAGAAAATGAATTTTGAATTAAAACGGTGAATCTTCCGACTGAAAAAATAAGTTTTCAACAAATGTGTTTAGCTTTCAACCTTGTTGTATGAATTTTTCTAACAAATAGTTGTATTTTTACAAAAAAATATTAATATTAAAAAATGGAATAGTTAACTTTTTAGTTTAAAAAATAAATTTTCAATCAAAGAGATGAAAAATTTTCACCAAAACAGACGAATTTAAAGAAAATATTTGAATTTGAACTAGAAAATATACATTTGAATAAAAAAATTGAATATTTTCGAACAGAATACGTGAATTTGCAATTAAAAAAGATCAGTTTTTCAACTAAAATAGAATAGTTACATTTTGAGAAAAAAAACAAATTTTCAACTGGATTACTTAAATTTTAAACCATGAAGAATAATTTTCTAGCAAGGAAGACGAATTTTCAACAAAATATATGCATTTTTAACTAATAAACTTAAATTTTTAACGAAAAATGAACTATTTTTAAATAAAATACATACATTTTAACAAAATAGTTGAGATTCCAACTAAAAAATAATAATTTCTTCACTAAAAGTAGAACAGTTAAATTTTCGGGTTAATTATTAATTTTTTGTTGGAAAAATAAGGCTTAAAACACTTAAAACTAAAAAACAAAACAACGAGTTTTCAACAAGTTAGTTAAATTTTCAAATTGAATAATTACATTTTTGTTGTAAACAAAATATAAATTTTCGTAAGCCAATTCAAGAGATATTGGAAATCAAATTTTCTTAAGGCGCCTACAAATTTTTTAAATATTTCCAATCACTTCAAAAAATTCCCAAAAAGAATCTAGAAGACTTTAAAAAAAATTTCAAACTTAATGTAGGTTTTTTAAGATTTCGAAAAAAAGTTTAGAATCTTTTTAAGGATTATAAAAGATTTTTAAGAGAATAGAAAATTTTGAAGAATCCTAGAAAAAATTTAATATATTGTCTATTTAATTAATTTTTAAGAGAAAATTTAAAAAGGAGTGCAAATTTGTTTAAATAATTAAAACCTTGAAGAGATGTTTACATTTTTTTTTAAATGTAGATTTTCTAAGAGTTACTTCATTTTAGAAGTTTTCAAAATGTTCAAATCATTTAAAAATACTAGAAAATTTAAGAATATTTCAAAAAATTTCAAAAACATGTACATTTTAGAAGTTGTAAAACAGAAGGACAGACGAAAAAAAAAACATAAATTTTCAACAAAAAATTGAATAGTTTTGAACAAAATATGGGAATTTTTCAACAAATTAGTCAAATTTTTAACTAAACAGATTTAATCTTTAAACCAAAAAGATAAATTTTTAACCAACATTTTAATATTTTCGAATGAAATTCATGCATTTTCAACCAAATTTTTGACTAAAAAAGATCACTTCCAATCAAAAATAGAATAGTTAAATATATAGTTCAAAAAATAAATTTTCAATCAGAGATTAATTATAAACTAAAATGATGTATTTTGAACAAAATAATTAGATTTTCAAATAAAATGGTAAATCTTTAACTAAAATAGTTGAATTTTCTACCAAGAATAATAATGTTCACCAAAATTAAGAAAATATTTGAATTTTTAACTAAAAATATACATTTTAATAAAAAAAATTTTACAGTTTTGAAAAAATATGTTTTTTAATTAAAATCAAATAGTTATATTTCTCGTTAAAATAATTAATGATGAATTATTCAATTAGGTTGGTTAATTTTCATTGAAGAAAATTAATTGTCAATAACAACAAAAAAAAGGTTTTTTAAAAAAATAGTTCTATTTTAGCCCAAAAAGATGAATTTTCAACTAAAATAACAAAACTTTACCTGGAATAATTAAACTTTCAACAACAAAATTGAATATTTTCAAACAAAATACATAAATTTTCAACTAAATAGTTGAATTTTCCAATAAAACTGATGTTTTTTAAAACAAAAATAGAATAGTTAAATTTCTAGTTAAAAAATTAATTTTCAATCAAAGTGATGAATTATAAAGTAAAAATATGTATTATTTAAGTAAATTGGTTAAATTTTCATTATAAAAAAATTAATTTTCAAACGAAAAAAAAATAATTTTGAACAAAATAATTAGATTTTCAACTAAAATGGTGAATCTTTAACTAAAATAGTTGAATTTTCCACCAAGAATAATAATGTTCACCAAAAAAGACGAATTTTAAGAAAATACTTGAATTTTTGACTAAAAATAAACATTTTAATAAAAAAATTGAATAGTTTTGAAAAATATATGCTTTTTAATTAAAATAAAGTTATATTTCTCGTTAAAATAATGATAAATTATTCAACTAGGTTGGTTAAATTTTAATCGAAAAAAATTAATTGTCAACAACAAAAAAAAAAGAATTTTCCAAAAAATAGTTCTATTTTAGCCCAAAAAGATGAATTTTCAACTAAAATAACAAACCGTTACCTGGAATAATTAAATTTTCTCCAACAGAATTTAATAATTTCAAACAAAATACATAAATTTTAAACTAAATAGTTGAATTTTCAACTAAAACTGATGTTTTTTTTAAACAAAAATAGAATAGTTAAATTTCCAGTTAAAAAATTAATTTTCAATCAAAGAGATGAATTATAAAGTAAAATTATGTATTATTTAAGTAAATTGGTTAAATTTTCATTACAAAAAAATTAATTTTCAAACGAAACAAACACTAATTTCGAAGAAAATAATTAGATTTTCAACTAAAATGGTGAATCTTTAACTAAAATAGTTGAATTTTCCACCAAGAATAATAATGTTCACCAAAAAAGACGAATTTTAAGAAAATTCTTGAATTTTTAACTAAAAATATACATTTTAATAAAAAAATGAACAAGTTTGAAAAAATATAGGCTTTTTAATTAAAATAAAATAGTTATATTTCTCGTTAAAATAATTAATGATGAATTATTCAATTAGGTTGGTTAATTTTCATTGAAAAAAAGTAATTGTTAATAATAACAAAAAAAAAAAAGGTTTTTTCAAAAAATAGTTCTATTTTAGACCAAAAAGATGAATTTTCAACTAAAATAACAAACCTAGACCTGGAATAATTAAATTTTCAACAACAAAATACATAAATTTTCAACTAAAACTGACGTTTTTTTAAACAAAAATAGAATAGTTAAATTTCTAGTTAAAAAAATTAACTTTCAATGAAGGAGATGAATTGTAAACTAAAATTATGAATTATTTAACTAGATTGGTTAAATTTTCATTAAAAAAAATTAATTTAAACCAAAAACAAAACAAAATAATAATTTTGAACAAAATAGATAAAGTTTCAACGAATCATTTCAATTTTAACAACAAAAAAAGCATTTTAAGAAAAAATGGAATGTTTAATTAAAAATTATCAATTCTACTAAAAAATTAAATAGTTTTAAACAAAATACATAGATATGCAATTAAAAAACGTACGTTTTTTTAATTAAAATAGATTAGTTAAATTTCGATGGAAAAAATTAATTTTCAATCAAAGACATGAATTATAAACTAAAATGATTAATTATTCAACTAGATTCGTTAAATTTTCATTTAAAAACATAAATTTTTAACAACAAAAAAAAGAATTTTCAACAAAATAGTTATATTAAAAAAAAAAAAGAATTTTCAACTAAAATTACGAATCTTTACCTGGAATAGTTAAATTTTCAACAAAAAAAATTAATAATTTCGAACAATCCACATAAATTTTCAACTAAAACTGAAATTTTTTTTATCCAAATTATATATATTAGTTCAATTTCAAGTTTAAAAAAAATCATTTTTGATAATAAATGAATTTTAAACTAAAATAACCGATTATTTGACTAGGCTTTAAAATTTTTTGGTTGAAAAAATTAATATTAACAAAAAATATCAATTTTTATTAAAAATTAAATAATTTTGAACAAAATACATGGACTTGCAATTAAAGAATATGTTTTTTTAAAACTGAAAACGAAAAAATAGTTAAATTTTCAACTGGGTTACTTAAATTTTAAAACACGAAGAATAATTTTCCACCGAAGAAGTCGAATTTTAAACAAAATATATGAATTTTTAACTAATAAACTTAAATTTTTAACTAAAAATGAAAGATTTTTGAATTAAATACATACATTTCAACAAAGTAGTTGAGATTTCAACTAAAAAATAATAATTTCTTTACTAAAACTTCAACAGTTTATTTTTTCAGTTGAAAAAATTAATTTTCTTTAAAAAAAAAAACAATTAATTTTCAACAAATGATTGAAATTTTCAACTGGAATAATTAAATTTTTTTTTAACAAAATGTAAATTTTTGAAGAAGCAATTCAAGAGATATTTGGACGTTTTTAAATCATTCGAAAATAATTAAGAATTTGTAAATATTTCGAAAGAATTTTAAAAATATTTCTAATCACTTCAAAAAATTCCCAAAAAGAATCTAAGACTTTAAGTTTTTTTTTAATTTGCAAGACTTGACCAAATTTGAGGAAAAAATTAAAATCATTTGAAATGCTTAGAAATTTTATAAATTTCGAAAAGGTTTAGATAGAATTTTAAGCTTGAGAAAAAATAAAAAAATTTCAGTGTGAATGTAGATTTTTTAAGATTTCGAAAACGAGTTTAGAATCTTTTTAAGGAACATAAAAAAAGATTTACAAGAGAATAAAACATTCTGAAGATTTCTGGAAAAAAATTCAATAATTTGTCTATTTAATTAATTTTTAAGAGAAAATTTAAGGAGTAAACAAATTTAAAATAATTTAAAACTTGAAGAAATGTTTAAATTTTGTTTATAAAAATGTATATTTTTTACGAGTTAGTTTAATTGTGAAATTTTCAAAATTTTCAAATAATTTAAAAATAATTTTGAATTTGAAAATATTTCAAAATTTTTGTTAGAAAACTGTAAATTTTTGAATATTTCAAACAGAAGTACAGACGAAAAAAAGATGAATTTTCAACAAAAAATTGAATAGTTTTGAACAAAATATGTGAATTTTCAATTAAAAAAAGATCAATTTTTTCAACAAAAGTAGAATAGTTAAATTACTAATGAAACAAAAAAATTAATTTTTAATCAAAGAGATGAATTTTAAACTAAAATGACGGATTATTTAACTAGATTGGTTATATTTTCAACAAAATAATTAAATTTTCGACATAATAATCAATTTTTTAACCAAAGCGATAAATTTTGATTTTTAATACATATAATTTTAATTTCAATTTTTTTAATACATACCTCATCACTAATTAAGGGAATCATTCCAATTCTGTGAGCGAGAAATTCGTCACTCAAAACTGTGGAATTCGCTTCAATTTGAATCCAGTCTATCGCCATTGTTGGAGTTTCAGCGATAAAAACTCGCCTCATACTATTTGCAACGCTAAAATTTCAAATAAAAAATAATAAATCATAATTAGGTAATTTTTATTTTTTATCCCATTGTTTCTAAAAGTTCAATAATTCAAGATTCTTCGAAATCTTAAAAATAATACTCTTTTATAACAGTCTATCTAATGTATTTTCGAAATAAAAAAAATTAAATAAAATCAACTATTATGTTTAAAATATTTTGAAAATTTACGTAAAATTCAAATCGTTTAAGAAAAGCACACTCCTGAAAATAAAATAATTTTTAAATTATATCATATGCAGATTTTTGAAAAAAAAAATGTCAAGATTTCTGGGAAATTTTTTTATGAATTTTTATTTTACAAAATGCATTTAAAAAATATAGCAAAATATTCCCAAAGATTTCCTAAATTGTCGAAAAAGAACGTGGAAGACGTCAGGGATGTTTTTAAATTTTCCAAAATATTGAAAAAACAATTTTGGAAAAATTCGAATTATTATAAAAGATAAAATTTCTCAAAATTATTATTTTGATTCTTTTTAAAAGCTTGAAAGAGAATGCAGATGTTGGAAAATTTTGAACAAAAAATGTATAAGTTTTGAGAAAAATTAGAAAAGTTTCATGAAAATAAAAAAAAAAGATTTTAAGATTTCTGAAAAAATCTTGTATGACTTTTTATTTCACAAAAGGTTTAAGAAATGATATCAAAACATTCCCAACGATTTTCAAAATTTCAAAAAAGAATCTGCAAGACTAGGAGTTTTTTAAATTTTGCAGAGGAAAAATTCGAATCATTTCAAAAGATGAAATTTCTAAAAACTAAAAACATGACCTAGATTTTTGAAGATTTCGAACAAAAAATGTATAAGTTTAAAAAAAATTAGAATAGTTTCAAGAGAATAAAAGATTTTTCTCCAGAGTTCTGGGAAATTTTTTTATGACTTTTTGTTTCACAAAATGCATCTAAAAAAGATATCAAGGTAGTCCCAAAATTTTCAAAAAAGAATCTGGAAGACGTTAGGGATTTTTTAAAAAATTTGTCAGAATAAAAAAAAAAATTTCTACAAAATTCCAATCATTTTAAAAGATAAAATTTCTAAAAATGTAAAATTTAAACATTTTTTGAAAAACTTAAAACATAATGTAGATAATTTAAATTTTTAATCATATAGTTGAATTTTCAAGTAAAAAAGATAATTTTTCAATAAAAATTGATTAGTTATATGTTCAGTTCAAAAAAATTAATTTTTGAAACAAAAACGACTTTTCAAAAAAATAGTTATATTTTTAACTGAAAAAATTAATTTTTGAACAAAATGTATGACTTATCGACGAAAAAAGATAGATTTTCAAGAAAAAATGGAATAGTAGTTGAATTTTTGGTACAAAAAATTAATTTTCGTAAAAACGAATTTTCAACAAAATAGTTCAATTTTAAACAAAATGAAAAAGCTTTTTCAATTAAAATGATGAATCATAAATAAAAAACAATATTATTAACAAAGTAGTTGAATTTTTAACTAAAAAAGATAAATTTATAATAATAAATGGAATAGTTCAATTTGGAGGTAAAAAATTAATTCTAAAACAAGAAAAAACAACTAATTTTCAACAAAGTTGTTAAATTTTTAAGTAAAGAAATTAATTTTCAAAAAAAAATGAATTTTCAATTGAAAACGATACATCTTTACTTTATAAAATAACTTAACAATAACAACAAAAAAGAATTTTTAACCAGTTTAATTCACAAAAAAAATTAATTTTTAACAAATAAATTTTGAACCAAAAGACAAATTTCGAATCAAATCCTTTAATTTTCAACTACAAAAGATCAGTTTTCAATAAAAATTGATTAGTTATATGATCAGTTAAAAAAATTATTTTTTGACAAAAAAAAATTAATTTTCAAAAAAATAGTTATATTTCTAACTGAAAAAAATTATTTTGGAACAAAATGTATTAACTTGAAACTAAAAAGGATAGATTATCAAGTAAAAATGCAAACGAAAAAAGCTTTTGCAATTAAAATTATTAATAATAAAAAAAAATTGAGCCAAAGAATTAATTGTTAACAAAGAAAATTAATTTTCTATCATAGATAAATTTTCAGATAAAAAATTAATTTTAAACAAAACAAATAAACAGAATTTTCAACCAAAAAGATAAATTTTTAACTAAAAAATATCAATTATTGTTAACCAAAAATGGAAGTTAGATTTTCACATTAAAAAATTAATTTTTAACAACAAAAAAAGTAATTTCTAATAAAATAATAAAATTTTTAAACTAGAGGAATTAATTTTCAATAAAATATATACATTTTCAACTAAAAATTATAAATTTTAAATGATAAATTTTCAACTAGAAAAGATAATTATTAAAAGTGGAAGTTGAATTTTTGATAAAAAAATTAATTTTCTACCAAGTAAAAAGAAATTTTCAATAAAATAGTTAAACTTTCAAAAAAATAGGGGCTTGCAATTAAAAGTATGAACCACAAATCAAAAACTAATTATTTTTAACAAAGTACTTAAATTTTCAACTTGAAAATGTAATTTTCTAACAATAAATGGAATAGTTAAATTGGCAGGTAAAAAATTAATTTTAAGTAAAAAATAATACCAACAAAAAACATCAATTTTTATTAAATAAGATCAATTGTCAATAAAAAATGGAATAATTAAAATTTCAGCTAAAAAGATTCATTTTTAACAAAACAAAAAAAAAGAAAAATTTCAATAAAACAGTTAAATTTTTGGTGAAAAAATTAATTTTTAACCAACTAGTAAGAAATTGTCAACAAACTAGTCAAATATCAAACCAAAAGAAAGCTTTTTGATTTTCAAATGATAAAACATAAATAAACAAATTAATTTTTAAAATTGCAGTTGAATTTTCAACTGCAAAATATAATATTTAATAAAACAGATAAATTTTGAAATAAAGTAATTAATTTTCAAGAAAATACATGAATTTTCAACTAAGAAAGATAAAGTTTCAACGAAAAAAAGAGTTTCAAACCGAAAATATGAATTATCAACAAAAAAGTAAATATTCCACTTAAGAGATGCATTTTCAGCCAAAAAGATTAACTTTTTTCGTTCTAAGATAATTTTTTAAATAGAAAAAATATAAAATTGTATGTGTATTCTCAAAGTTAATAAATTATACGAATACATTTTTCGCAATCAACATTTTTGTTCAAATAATTTAGTACCATATGTTAATTATTTTAAATACTTTTGAGAAAAGAAATTTTTGGTCTGTCCTGTCACATTATTGCAATCATTTCAAATAAAATTGATGAGAAAACAACAATTCTTCGTTTTGCTAAATAGTTTTTTTAAATACTCGAGTATTCGTATCAGGGGAAATATACATAATATCCACGATTTTATTAATTTAATTAATAAATTCGACAGTTTGAGGTTAGCTTACCTTAATTCTGTATCTTCGACTTGAAATTTCACATTTTCCTCAGTTAAATCGGAAATATGAACCGACGGTTGATTTGCGTACGGCATTTTTGTATTCCGTTTCTTTTAAAGTTACTAAAAAAGTTGAACAAATCGAAAAACATTTGTCAAATTGTCAACTTGTTATGCTTGTTATTCACATCAGACTGCATTCATGGCCATCTTGGTTCTTACCATAGTGCGCATGCGTCGCACAGGGAGTATACCTACACTGGGCATGCGTCGCATCGGCAGTCTCATTGGCTGTACATAGCGCGCTTTGGTGAATTGATTAAATATGTAAATCAATTTTTGATGATAAATAATCTTTGTGGAATTATTTTAATTAATTTTCAGTTATCACAAATTAGTCTTTTAGGGTAGTATATATTTTTTTAATTTGTCTTTTTGATAGTAGAATATTTTGTCTTCTTTGAAAGTCTATCTTTTGAGTTGAAAATTAATGTTCTTTTATGTTAATAATCAAACTGTTTTAGTGAAAATTCGTTTCTTTTCAAACACTTGATTGAAAATTCATGTAGTTTAGTAGAAATTCGTCTCTTTTTGGTTGAAAATTGATCTTTTTTCAGTGAAAAATGATTTCGTTGGTTGAAAATTGAACTATTTTTTTTAAAATTTGTTTTTCTTTTGCTCGAAGATTGATCTTTTTTTGTTGAATATTATTATTTTTATTTGAAAATTAATTTATTTTGGTTCAAAATTTATTTCTTCGGTTAACTATTAACTTAACTTAACTACTTTCATAATTTTTTTTCCTCATTTTTTTTGTTGGTTGAAAGTTAATTTTCTACAAGAAGTCTGTACCTTAATAGGAGCTTCAGAAAAATTATTTAAATTTTTTCAACTGAAAACTTAATTATATACTAAAATTTCAGTTGAAAATTTTATTTTTAGTGGAAAATTCGTCGTTTTGATATTAAAATATTTTTTCTTTGTTTGAAAATCCATTTTTTCAGTTAAAAATTAATGTTTTTTTTTTGGTTAGAAATAAAAAAGTTTTAGTGAAAATTAGTTTTTCGGCGGAAAGTTAATTAAATAAGAATTTAACTATTCCATTTTTAACTGAATATTTATATTTTTTAAATTAAAAAATCCTTTTTCTTTGGTTGCAAATTATACTATTTTTTTCTTTTCCTCCAAATTTGATCTTTTTCAGTTGAAAAATGATCTTTTTTCCTAGAAAATTTTTCTTTCCGTCTAAAAATTCATTTATTTTTGTTAAAAAATCATTTCTTTCTTTGAAAATTTAATTATTTGGATGAAAAATTGTTTCTTATTTTGGATAAAAATGAAATTTTTAAACTGAAAACTTAAGTATATACTACAATTTTCAGTTGGAAATTGTTTTTTTTTTATCATTCGAAAATTCTTCTTTTTTATAGAAAATTTGTTTAAAAATTCATCTTTTTGATTGAAAAAATAATTTCTTTGATTGACAATTCAGCCATTTTGATGAATTTCTTTGTTTTTTTTTTAATTTTGTTAACTGAAAACTTAAGTAAATAGTAAAATTGTGAGTCGAAAATTATTTTCCATAATAATCAAAGGTTGTGAAATTATAAAAATTTCCCAATTTAAAAATTAAAATTTATTTAATTACAACATTTTGTTAGTAATAAATATTGATAAATCTTGCAGTATTAATATATACTAGTATAAAAAAGGTTATAAGGTTTAAAAAATGATTCAAAATAAAATTATTACATTTTCTTGATAATTAAAAAAAATGTGATGCATTTTCAATGCAAAATTTTTAAGGAAAAGGAATTTAGTAAAACTTTCAAAAGGAAACACATAAATCTTCAAGCAAAGGAAAACTGTTTTTTTAATTTTGGAATTTTTAAACAAAGAAATAATTTTTCAACCAAAAATATCAATTTTTAACCAAGAAAGGAAAATTTTTTATTAAAATACATGAATTTTTAATGAAATGCTTGACTTTTCATCGTAGAAAATTCTCCTTTTCATTTAAAAAATAACTTATTCTGGTTATAAATTCATTTCTTTGGTTGAAAATGTAACTATTTTGCCGATTTTCTTTTTGTTAAAAATTAATTTTTGACAAGGAATCTTTACTATAATAGGAGATTTCAGAAAAAATATTTTAATTTTTTAAACTGAAAACTTAATTATATACTAAAATTTCAGTTAAAAAATGTTTTTTTTTTTTTAGTTGAAAATTCGTCTTTTTGATATTAAAATCCTTTGTGTTGCTTGAAAATTCATCTTTTTAGTTCAAAATCAATCATTTTTGTTGGTAGAAAATGTATGTTTTTTTATTGAAAAATGATTTCATTTTTTTTTTTAAATTGAATTATTTTTGTCTTTTGCTCGAAAATTAATCGTTTTTTTTTGTAGAAAATTCTTTTTTTCTTTTAAAAATTCATTTATTTTTCTTAAAAAATCATTTCATTCTTTAAAAATTTAAGAAATTTTTTTTGCTCTTTTGGTTAAAAATGAATTTTTTAAAACTAAGAAATTTAAGTACGTACTAAAATTTTTAGTTACAACCAGTTTTTTTTTAGTTGAAAATTTGTTTTTTCCATAGAAATATATTTGTTCTTGTTTAAAAATTCCTCTTTTCGGCAGAAAATTTATTTGTTTTTGTTATAACTCAACTATTGTGGTGAAAATTAGTTTTTGTTAAAATGAATTAAATGAAAATTTAGCTATTATTTTTGTTAATGATTTAGTTAACTGAAAACTTAAGTATGTAGTAAAATTTTCAGCTGAAAATTATTTTCCATAATAATCGCGGGGGGATTGTATTTACCCTCAGAAATAATTTTCTTCTCGAAATTGTTGAGGTTAAAAAAATATAATCTGGATAATATTCGGCATCAATCAGATGATTTTATAAACATATATATATTTATAAAACTTTTATATGATTAAATATTTTCTTTCCATAAAAAATCATCTATAAATAACAATTTTATTTCACATTAAAAAGTTTGTTAGGCGTGAGTATTAGTCATTGTTATTAACAAAGTATGTAAAGAATTGAATTAAATTCGTGTGTTTTCACAGAAAAAAATGATTTTTTCACGAAAAGTAGCTGCCGAAAAATATTTTTTTTTTGTAAAAACACACTAATATAATACAATTGTTTATATAATTTGTTAATAGCAAAGGATAATACTATGGCCTAACAACATTTTTAGTGTGAAATAACATTGTATTCCATTTAAAGTTGATTTTCCGTGAAAAGAAAATATTTGATTCTATAAAAGATCTACAAATGTATTTTTGTTTATGAAATTTGATTATAACAGTAAAATTTTTTCTGCAATAATTTATTATATGCCGAATTTTATCCGAGTTTTTGTTTTTATAACATCAACAATTTCTACAAGAAAATTATTTTTGAGGGTAAATACAATCCCCTAAAAATTATTATGTAAAATAATTTTGAACTGAAAATTTTACTATATATTTAAGTTTCCAGTTAACAAAATTCTTAACAAAAAAAAAAGTTTATCCAGATAGTTGTATTTTCAACCAAAGAAATTAATTTTGTAACCAAAAAAAGATAAATTTTCAAACAAGACAAAATATATTTCTATCAAAAAGACGAATATTTAACTAAAAAAAAAACAGTTTTCAACTAAAAATTTTAGTATCTATTTAAGTTTTCAGTTTGAAAAATTCATTTTTATAAAAAAAAGTTTTCATCCAGATAGTAAAATTTTCAAAGAAATGATTTTTTAACTAAAATAAATGAGTTCCCAAACGAAAAGAAGAATTTTCTACAAAAAAAATTATTTTTCGAGCAAAAGATATAAATAATTCAATTTTCAACCAAAAAAAATATTTTTCAATAATAAAAAAAAGTTAAATTTCTCAATTAAAAAAAGTTAAAAAAATGGAATAGTTTAATTCTTCTTTAATTAATTTTCAACAAAAAACTAATTTTCACTAAAATGGTTTATTTTCTAACAAAAAGGACATTAAATTTAAACTAAAAAGATGGATTTTCAAAAAGGAAAAAATATTCTATTCTCAATGTTTTTTCTGAAATTTCCTATTATAGTACAGATTCCTTGTAAAAAATTGATTTTGAACAAGAAAAATCAGCTAAATAGTTAAATTTTTAACCAAAGAAATGAATTTATAACGAAAATAAGTTAATTTTCAAATAAGATGAAAAATTTTCTACGATGAAGAATCCACCATTTAATTTAAAATGCATGTATTTTATTACAAAATTTTCCCCTCTTGGTTAAAAATTGATCTTTTTGATAGAAAAATTATTTGTTTGGTTGAAAATTGGAATATTTTTTTAATTCGCTTTTTTTGCTTTAACATTTATGGGTTTTCAGTTGAAAATTCAACTATTTTTGTTAGAAATTTGTTTCTTTGGTTGCGTTCTTTTTTTGGTAGAAAATTAATCTTCCTTTTTGAAAATTTATCTTTTCGGTTAAAAATTAATTTTGTTTTTCTTAAAGATTCCACTATCTTGTTAAAACTTCTTTTTTTTTTGGTTTAAAAGTTTTAAAATGGTTAAAAATTTCCTGATTTTGTTGAAATAGATTTTCCTAACTGAATATTTAACTTTCATTTTCTTGGAAGTTTATCTTTTCCCAGCTGAAAATTCATTTTGTTCGTTCCAAATTTAACTATTTTGTTAAAACTCTTTTTTTGGTTCAAAATTATTTTTTTTTACTCAAAATTAAATTATATTTTTGGTGCGAAAGAAATGTTTAAAAGTAAAATTGTTCACCTCAAAATGATTTTTTTATGGGCCTCGTAGTTTCTAGTTCAATCGTTAAAAATAACATTAAAAAAAATTGGGAGAAAAGGCACAAGTTACGAAAAAAAAAATGAATGGCCAAAAGTTTCGCACAAACAAAAAAATCGACAAATTTGTTATGAATTATTTTTAATCAAATATTCAGTTTTTGTTTTAATCGTGAAAAATTACATTACAAATAAACAAATTAATTTGTTGGAAAAACACACAAGGTACAATAAATATCTGAAAAAAATGGTTTTGAAACTATATCTTAAAATTTGCTTTTGACCATTTTTCTCACGAGACACCTGATGAGAATGTGTTCGTTAAAGCCAAAGGAGCTTTAACGAAAGAGATTTTGCAATTGCTAAATTCCAGCTGTTGATGATTTGACCTATAACTTTAAAAGCCCTATTCAAAATTCCGTGTCCAGAGTAGAAATAAATGTTTTTAAAAAACAAATTTATATTTAATATTTAAACATTTAACTTCTAGGTTTAATGCCGAAGATATACGGCTAGTTTAATTCAAATTCAATTTTTTTTAAATTTTCGTAATTTTTGATTTTTTTTAAACTAAATTTTATTTAAATTTTGATCTCTTTATGATTATTCTTGGGAATTTTGTGTGTCAACTAGAATCAATTGAAAACGCACTCTTTTTCTGAAGGTTAATCGTTTTTGTGGAAATGATCGAAAAATCAAGGTGAGTTGATATAAAAAGTTATAAAAAAAGTCTTATTATTATGCCTCGAAAATCTTTTCAATTTCAAAGAAATTGCGTAGTTGCTTTATCCGGAAAGCGGAAGTCAGGCTTTTTATGAAAGTGATTCAAACCCAAGATAAGCTTGTATTGGTTTTTAATTATTCGGAAGATAATTGAAAATGTTAAATTTTTACAAATTATATTTTCACAAATGGAGTTGTTATTAATAAAATAGAAAATAGTAATAATATATAAATAAGTTTATTACTTATTACCTACGTAAACCTTAGTTATTTACTGCCTTATAGGGTCTTCGATTTTTTATCTTGGTTTATTGTTTGCAAATCAATCTTATCAATTCCTCGCAAGGTTAGTTCAATTTTAGAAGTAGCATAAAACGAAATAATTTTAAAGTTATTTAAAAGATAGAATTTATTTTTAATAACAAACAAATTTTGATTATAAAATTAAAAATGTTTAATTTAAGTAAAAAAAAGCAAAAAATCAAGGACTTTAGCAATGGTTTTTATCCACTTTTTCACGCGATGAACGTGCTATCAGGGACAGTAATTAAAAAGTTTTACCTCCTGAAGAAGTGGGGGCTGAACGTCGTCAATATATAGAAATGAATTTCAGTTCAGCGTCAGTATTAACTATTTTAACTTAAAGAATTTATTCTAATTTTCATGAATTATTAAAAAAGCAAGAGATTTTTGTTAAAATTTAAAGGAAAATTTGTTTGCAAAATATGATATCCAAAAAGTATTGTTAAATAATCTTTAATATTGTTTACAAAAATCTCTTAAATTGTAAAGATTGCTAATAATATTATCTCTTTAAAATAAAAGTTCGCAAATTTAAAAAAATTTTAATTTTTAAATTAAATACTTTTGGTAAATTTTAATAGTGTTGCGAAACAATTTCGAATTTAAAAATGAACGGCAGGCGCCCTCAAACGAACGGTTTCAGTAGCAAGGTAATTCACAATGAATATTTATGAATTCATTATTATCAATTATTATAATAATCATAATCTTATGATAAATAATTTTAATATATTTTTTTAAATTTTTATTTGTTGTATTCAACCAAATTAAGTTTACAATGAATACTTATGACAGTAATTTAATATTATCATTTGTTATTTTTATATTTTTAAATTGATTTAATATTTAGTTTTTAATATTGGTACAGGAAATGCAAAAATGCTGAGCAAACATTCGATTCCTTGCAAGTTTCAATTTACAGCAATATTAATTACACATACACTTTTAATATTAACTAATCGTTTAAACTTATATTCTGGTTTATTCAAAGTGATAGCAATATTTATTTCATTGCAAATTTTTAAATTTATTTAATTATTAATTGCAATTTTTCGTAACGATTTCATTGATTATGATTTCTGTCAATACAATTTTGTTTATATCAATTGTCTAATTTATAATATGTATTTAATATTGATTCCAGTATTTATTAATTCTTGAAGTATTCGTATGTCAATAATAATATTATATAATAGTTATTAATATATTTACATTTATAATAATATTTCTAATTATTTGCAATTTACTGAATTCTGCTGTTTCAATTTAAATTTTCTCTTCGTTTTTCATTGCTTCTTATGAGAGTGATTCAAATGCAAGAAAAATTGTTAGTAATTTTCTACTAATTGGAATTAAGCAAACAAGTATAATTATTTATTAAATTTCTGTTAATTTTAGGACTAGAGGATCAATAAAAATATATTTATTTACAAATACACTAAATGATTACCGAATAAATTTCTAATAATAAAATTTAAAAAAAATTTCTAAATAAATTTATTACATAAACTTTAGAAATAAAGTCTGTAAATTATAAAAAAAAACGAATGAAAAAATGATCGAATGAAATATGAAAATAATTGTTTAAACGAAAAAACGGTACAAAATCAAAATTTAAGTAATAATAAATTCAACATTATTAATTATTAAGAAGAAAAATTTTAAAACTCAATCATTTTGAAAAAATTTTTTCACGTAAAAAAAATTAATATTAACAATATTAATATATCATTAATATTGTTTTAGAAAAAAATACAATTAAAAATTTGCAGTATAAATAATTTCCGAAATTATGTACATTTCACTAATCTTAATGTTTTTCTTAAAGAGAACTCTTTAATAAATTAATAAATAATGAATAAAATTGTCGAACTCAAAATTTCCTGAATATAAATAATGGAAATTTTTGTTTCGATCAATATTATTTATTTATTAAAAATATAATCATCAAATAATTCTATAAAAGAAAACTTTTGTTTAATGCTAAAAATTAAAAAAAAAGATATTGTTTAAATTTAACATAAAAATAATTATGCGTGTAATCCTTTATAAATACTATACACATTTTGAATAAAAATTTTCATCTAGAACTATGTGTTTCACAACTATTGTTATTTTAAATTTTAAAAAAAATTGAAAAAAATAGCCGATTATTTAATATCCGAACTAGAAAATTCCCTGATTGAAATTTCTTTTAATTTATTTATTGTTTTGAAATTAAAAACAAAATTTTTCATTCAGAAATATATTTCTTTGAATGATTGTTATTTTAAAGTATTGTTAGAGCAGAGTAGAGCAGAGTAGAGTAGAGTAGAGTAGAGTAGAGTAGAGTAGAGTAGAGTAGAGTAGAGTAGAGTAGAGTAGAGTAAAGTAAAGTAAAGCAAAGCAAAGCAAAGTAAAGTAAAGTAAAGTAAAGTAAAGTAAAGTAAAGTAAAGTAAAGTAAAGTAAAGTAAAGTAAAGTAAAGTAAAGTAAAGTAAAGTAAAGTAAAGTAAAGTAAAGTAAAGTAAAGTAAAGTAATGTAATGTAATGTAAAGTAAAGTAAACCAAAGTAAAGAGTTAAATGAAGAGTAAAGAGTAAAGTAAAGTAAAGTAAAGTAAAGTAATGTAAAGTAAAGTAATGTAATGTAATGTAATGTAATGTAAAGTAAAGTAAAGTAAACCAAAGTAAAGAGTTAAATGAAGAGTAAAGAGTAAAGGAAAGTAAAGTGAAAAAAAGTAAAATAAAGTAAAGTAAAGTAAGCTAAGCTAACCTAACGTAATCTAAGCTACAATAAACATAACCAATTAAACGAAATTGATTAAATTATATAAGATAAACTAAAATAAACTAAATTCAACTAAACTAACTAAATTAATTAATCCAAACTTAAATTAGCTTATTACACCTGAAGAAACCAACCGTACACAATCTTGAAAATGTTTGGTGGAGCATGAAATGGAATGAAGCAAAAGTAAATTGAATTAAGCAAAATGAAATTAAACTAAATTAAAAATAACTAAATAGAGTAAATTAAATAAAATTTCAAAAAATATAAATTAAACTAATCTGAAATTATTTGAGTTAGAGGAAATTAAATTAACTAAATAAAAATCATTAAAATTAAATCAAGTAAACTAAATTAAATTAAATTAAAATAATTTCAATAAAATAAAATATATTTAATTAAATTTAATTGAATGAAAAGAAATTTCTTTTCGAGTATTAAATATTCTTATTAATAATTTTTAAATTACAGTAAAACGGAAATATTAGGATGAGACACTTGAGTGGCAACGAAAGCCACTTTCTTTTGACTTTCTCACGATTACGAGGTTTGAAACCTCACGTGTGAATAGTTAGTAGTCAACAAAATGTAAGCGAGTCTTGACACATCTTGCATGGACTTTTGCTTTCAATAGTGCCTCTAAGTGTTTTTAAAGTGATTTTTAAAAAGTGCTTTAAATTATTTAAATTATTTGGAATTTCTCTTAATTTCTTCCAATTGTTGCTAAATAATTATATTACATTTATGCATTCTACATTACTAAAAAATTGAGATATTTGAAAAATTGGAAAAAAATGATTGTGAGGTTTTCGAAAGTAAATTAAAAAGTGCAAATAAAATAAGAATGTCGCTGATGAATTTCATTTCCAAGAAAAAGGAAAATTGTCTCTCCTTGATTTTTTAAGTTCTAGGCAAAACTATATTGTGTCGTTTATTTTAAAACGACTAATTCTTTTACGTGCAGTTTCTCTTTAAGTTTTACATATGATCTCGGCAATACCAGGGTTAAAGTTTTTTCATCTGCAACCAGTTGTCATTGTTACGAGAGAAATTTTTTTATTTTAAATCTAAGTATTACTTGAAAAAATCGAAAACTTGTCACATTCTTATAATCATGGGAATAACTGGGACTCATGTAATAGAAGCTCCTGATCATTCTGAAAAGAAGGTACACAGAACAATTAATAAAAAACTAATTCGATTAACTAATTCCAGGATTTTAATATTATAGATTGAAATAATTATTTTTTATTGGAAACTGGTTACTTTCCTTGCAAGAGTCCTCTCCCAATTAATAGTAACTTGTAATATTGTTGCAACGTTGCTTTAGAACGTTATCTTGCAAGGTTGCGTTGCAATGTTGCTTGTTAAAGTTGGTAGATACTAGTTAACAACTTTGCAAATCAGCTTTGCAGGAATTAGTTAGCAACTTTGCAGAAAATAGTGAGCAACTTTGCAGAAAATAGTTAGTAACTTTGCAAAGCAACTTTGCAGGAGCTGTTCAGTAACGTTTCAAAAGCTTATTCGCAACTTTGCAAAGCAACTTTGAAAAGCAGCTTTGCAACAACTAATTACTAACTTTTCAAATCAACTTTGCAGCAACTATTTAGCATGTTTGCCAAAAAAGATGGCCACTTTGCAGTAACTAGTTAGAAAATTTGCAGAAACTATTAAGCAACTTTGCATAAACTAGTTCGTAACTTTGCAAAGCAACTTTGCAGATATTATCTTGTAACTTTGCCCATTAACGTTGCAGAAACTAGTTAGCAACTTTGCAAAGTAACTTTGCAAAAACAAGTTAGGATATTTGAAGAAATTAATTAGCAAGTTTGCAGAAACTAGTAAGTAAATTTGCATAGCAAATTTGTAGTAACTATATCGCAACTTTGCAAAGTTACATTTTAAAGCAAATCTGAAAAGCAGCATTACCAAAAAATGCGAAAACATTGATGCAAGATTTTACCAAGATTGCAGCAATGTGTGCCGTTAGAGAGATTTGACATAGAATTAAAGGAACCGGTTAAATTTTTTGTTACAGAACGTGGCTACGAATGTCTCTACTCAAGTTCATCATGTGTCTAGGACAAAACGAGGTCAAGCCTGTGGGTCAGTTCGAGGTTTTAGAGGCTGCACTGTTTGGCTAACTGGATTATCTGGAGCTGGAAAAACATCGATTGCTTTTCAGGTCGAAGATCATCTGGTTTCTCATGTGGGTTTAATTATTTATTAATATTTTCAATCATTTTTCGGAATAAATTTTCTTATCAATTTTTAAATCCATAATAACACATGTTTAATGTGAAGTAATTAAAACGAGTTGGAAACAAGTTAAATAATTTCATTAAAATTTTTTTTTTATTTATTTAGTTTAGTAATGGAAAATTAACATGGGTTGGCATTTAATATTGTTATCAACATGATAATAAACAAATTCTCACTTGATGAGTTTTTATCACAGTAAGATTGACTTTTATGACCTATTATTATTATTATTATTATTATTTGTTTAGTATTAATAATAATTAATTAATATAACTACTAAAAATATTTCTAGAATTGATTTATATTCGAAATTTAAAGAAACACGAACTTTTAAACGACCTCAATAAAAATGTTATAACAAAAAAATTTTCCTCTTGTAATCCAGAAAATAGAAATTGTGTTAATGGAAATTGCAACATTTGAAATTGAAAATTTAGCAACCGGAACAATCTACAATTATTTTAAAAAAATCGAATATTGAGGCTTCCAATTTTAAATAAATAGTTCAATTTTAAATCGATTAATTTAAGACACTTCATTTTAAATTGTCTTTATTCTAAGAACAAAATTTCAATTAAAAAAGAATGAACTTACAACAAAATATTTACAGTTTCATGCAAAGATATTCTTAAAATGATAAAATGAATTTTTAACCAATTTTTTACAACTTTCTATCAAATCAGTTGTATTTTTAATTAGGAAAATTAATTTTGTACAAAAATCAAATTAACAAAAAATTATATAAATTTTGTACCAACTTTTTCAATTTTCAACTAAACACTATCAATTATGAACCAATGATGAAATAGTTTAACTTTCGGCTTAAAAAATGAGTTGTGTACAAAAAAAAGAGAATAGTTAATAATTCGCATTTAGCTTTTTTATATAAATAATTTAAGTATAATTTTTATTCTTCAGCATAAATTATTGTTAACAACACTAAATTTTAAAAATTTCTCGGCGGATGTTTAGCCTGAGAAACTAGTTCGACAGACATAAGATGAAGAATAATTTTTTTCGTGAAAATAAGATGAAGATTTTCTATTTCTTAACTTACATTATTTATAACAATTATCAATACATATTAGAGAGCAAAGAATTTTTTTATCGCAAAAATGATAAAAATTGTTGATTTATTTACACAAATTATTTATAACAAAAATAAATGTCTAGTGTTAAGAATATTTTGCAGCAGAATAAGTCTGACAATCTATTATGATATATGCAAAAAAAAACTTTTGTCCTTGAAAAAACATGAAAATATTCTATGTTAAATATTAAAAATTTTCTCGAGTCTATTAAGCCTGTACAATTAAATTTTTTTCTAAGAAAAAATGATGAAAATGTTCTATTTTTTTAACTTCAATGATTATTTTCAATTATTTAATATAAATTTAATTGTTTAAACATTAGGGTATTTCGGCTTACGGTTTGGATGGAGATAACGTTCGAACTGGATTAAATCGAAATTTGGGATTCAGCAAAGAAGACCGAGAAGAAAATGTTCGAAGGGTTGCTGAAGTGGCAAAACTTTTTTCTGATTCAGGCGTAATTACTCTTTGCAGTTTTGTCTCTCCTTTTGAAGAAGATCGACAAATTGCTAGAAGACTCCACGAGGATTCAAATTTGCCATTTTTTGAAATTTTTGTAGATGCCCCTCTGAGAGTTTGTGAAGCTCGAGATGTCAAGGTAAATCAACAATACATTTAAAAAAAATAAATAAATAAAATAACGCTTATAAAATAAATAAAAAAATTAAATGAAATAAAAATTTACATCTATTTTAAAAAGCACGCTTTTTTCTAGGGCCTTTATAAAAGAGCCAGACAAGGAGCAATTAGAGGATTCACTGGAATAGACCAATCCTATGAAAAACCAGTAAGGCCAGATCTTGTAGTCGATACGGAAAATTTTACACTAGAAGAATGCACCAAGATGGTTCTGGAGTTTTTGGAACAACGAGGAATTCTTCCTCAAATTTCCAAACCTGGAGAACCAGTTCCAGAACTTTTTGTTCCGGTCGAAAAATTGTCGGATGCGAGAAAAGAAGTTGAAAGTTTAGTATCTGTTGAGGTCAATGAAGTTGATGTTCAGTGGATTCAAGTCCTTGCTGAGGGATGGGCGGCACCTTTAAAAGGCTTTATGAGAGAGGATCAATTTCTTCAGGTAGAAAGCAACTTCAGTTATTAAATTCTCTTCAATTGTATCGAAAGAAATCTTTTACTACACTATCATTACTCAATTCTTTCATCGAATCAGATGAAATGATTTGAGCTTCCTAGCTTTCTAATAAATTTCATGGTGATTACATTTCTAATTCTCTTCAATTGTATCGAAAGAAATATTTTATTTTACTATCATTGCTTAATTATCTCAACGGATCAGATGAAATGATTTAAATTTCCTAGTTTTTCAACAGGCTTGATGCTGATTCAATTCTTCATTCTCTTCAACTGTGTCGAAAGAAATATTTTATTTTACTGCCATTGCTTAATTCTCTTATCGGATCAGATGAAATCATTTAAGTTTCCTAATTTTTGAATAGGCTTCATAGTGATTCAATTCCCGGTAAAAAGCCTTGCATTAAAAGGTATTACAAATTTTGAATCCCTAAGAATGCCGCTTCTGTCCTTCGTTTTGCAATCCTCATTAGGCGGTGAAAATTAAGATTCCAATCCCTTTTAAAGTCGATCGCAGTTGCCAGTCATAACCTCTATTAAATTAAAAACAAAATTTTTGTTTGAAGCATTAGAACGCGCTCCAAAAGCATAAAATGTGCAAAATCTAGTAGGATTGTATACAAGAATACATATCTTTATCGTAAAATGTTTTCTTTGTTCAAATATTATCAATTACAAAAATATAAAATCATGATAAAAAATTCAAAAAATTATTTTTCACCAGAACCTTATGTGTGGGAATTAATGCAGACATTTTAAAATAACTGGTGCTATGTTTTAAAAAGCTTTTAACCTCATTATTATTTGAAAAACAGTAAATGAAAGTGAAAAAATTTGCTAAATTGGAAGGGATTAAAATTTTTCTATTTCTTGGTTGCTTTGTGGTGTTCAGAAAAATATTTTCGGCGCTAGGTGCAGAAAGGGATTCAATTTAAGAGCTAACTTCAACTGCTGTTGAGATTCAATACGAGAGGACAAAAACGGGATCCAGGAGTATTTAATTTTTCTCACGTTACCACTGGATGAATGAAATTTTTCAATACTTTCTAATGCAAGCCTTCTTACCGGGTTATCGATTCTCCTCAAATGTATCTAGAAAAAATATTTTACTACAATATAATTACTTAATTCTCTTATCGAATCAGATAAAATTATTTGAGATTTCTCATGAAATACCGTCTTACGCTAGGGGTTACTTTAAAGGGACAAGTGCGGTGAAAAAAAGTCACCGTGCTGTCAACAAAATCCCGGTGCAGTACTGCGCATGCGTGCATTCTTCACCAATGAAAAGGCTCTGTTTACCGTAAGCGCATAAGTTTATCGGGCCATCCTTCAGAGCACTGAGAACAGTGGCAAAAAATTAATATTCTTCGTTGCCAAATTATTTACAATAAAAAATAAATTACCAAAATTTTCTGAAATCTAGAATAAATAAGAGACAAGGGAATTCAACTGAATTTTAATTACAGACCCAGCACTTTAATTTCTTGACAATCGATGGAGCTGAAGTAAACCAATCAATTCCAATCGTCTTGGCAGTCAGGACGATCGACAAGGAACGTCTTCAGGAATCAAGTTCAATCGTTCTGAAATATAAAGAAAAAGCTTTGGCAATCATGAGAAATCCGGAATTTTTTTATCATCGCAAAGAAGAAAGATGTTCGAGACAATTTGGAACAAGTGATTCTCAACATCCCTATGTCAAAATGATATTTGATTCTGGAGATTGGCTTGTGGGAGGCGAGCTAGAAGTTCTGGAAAGAATTAAATGGAATGATGGATTGGATCATTACAGACTAACTCCTAATGAAATCAGAGCGAAGTGTCGGGAAGCTGGAGCTGATGCTGTTTTTGCCTTCCAACTCAGAAATCCAATCCATAATGGACATGCGCTTCTTATGCAGGTACTTTAATATTAATCATGTTTATTTTTAGGGATTTATACTGCTTTCCCGCCTATACCAAAAGTTTTCTAGAGCAAAAAGGCCTAAGCACCAAGGTTTGGAAATTCCAAAAGGGTTGAACCTTCAAAGAAACACGGAAAAATGTCAGGGCAGAGACGGGAACCAGATAGTTTAGACCCAATGTTTTCCGCGTGGGCTGGACCTCTATCGATTCAAGGGTGGAGCTACGGCAGTTCAATTCTGCGGGTTCCCGTGTGATTCAGCTAGCGAACGCCCTACGTGCGAGTTATCGAGAAAACATTGTATCTCCGTATGTAGGAGCGGAGTGGTCCAACACAGAGAGCGCGTGCTGTTCGATGCTGGTATGCAAGCTGACCGGAAGAAGCGTGACACGATTCACTCTACTACCTAGACCCAAACTTCCGAACTGCTGGCATACCAGCATCGAACAGCACACGCTCTCTGTGTTGGATTGCTTTGCTCCCGCATGCGGAGAATCAATGTTTTCTCGAGGCTCGTGCGTTCGCTGGCTGAATCGAGCGAGATTCCAAAGGACTGAACTGCCGTAGTTTAGATTTTAAACCGATAGTGTCTGGTACTCCGTCTACCCACTTTTTTCATGTATGCTCTTGTAGCATAAATTCCAAATTTTTTCTAAAACTTTCGTAGGTCATGCCGCGTGTTTAATTCCTAGTACAAGATCTGAGAAACTCATGAATTTTTTAAAATGCCGATTCAAGTCCGTCGGAATAAAAGTGATATTTAGAAGATGTAAAAATATTTCTTGGATTTAGAATATTACGAATGCAATTTCAGGATACGAGAAAACATCTTTTGGAAGAGAGAGGATTCAAAAAACCAGTTTTGCTTTTGCATCCTTTGGGAGGCTGGACCAAAGAGGATGATGTTCCTCTTCAAGTAAGAATTCAGCAGCATCAAGCAGTTTTAGAAGATGGGGTTTTGCATCCAGACACGCTCTTGGCTATATTTCCTAGCCCAATGATGTATGCTGGACCGACAGAGGTTTGTTAAATTTATATTTTCAACAACAGGTTGTATACCGTCTCTGGAAAACCTGTAATTGTCAGGGAATTTTTATATACCTTGAAAACCTGGAAATGTCAAGGATTTTTAGTCAAGGAGTTTGTTCGAAAACATGATTAATTTTTTTTTAAATTTCAATATAAAATTCAGGAACATTTACTCTTTATTTGTAAAAGTAGAAATTCATGTATCTCATTAAAAATGCATGTATTTTGTAGGAAATTTACAAATTTGTTGGGAATATTTTCTCTCTCTTGATAGAAAAATCTTTTATAGTTAAAAATTCGATTTATCTTGAAAAGTTGTGTTTTGTGGTTAAATTAAATATTTTTGATCAAAAAATTTTCTAATTAAAATATTAATTATTTAATTATTTTTGAAAAATTTTCCTTGTTAGTTAAAAAATCGTCTTTTTGGTAGAAATTAATTTCGCTTGTTGAAAATTCATCTTTTTGGTTTAAAATTAAACTGTTAAAGTTGAAGATTCATAATTTTAGTTAAAAATTTATTACTTTGTGTGAAAATGTAACCTTTAAAAAAAATTATAACTATTCCATTTTTTGTATAAAATGTATATTTTTAGTTTGAAAGTCATCGTTTTTGTTTAAAATAAAACTATTCCAGTTGTTGATTCATCATTTCAGTTAAAAATTCATCATTTTGATTGAAAATGTAATTATTTTGTTGAAAATATATTTTTTTTTGGTTGACAATTTATTTTGAACTGAAAATTTACCTATTTCAGTTAAAACTATATATTTTTTAGTTTTAAATTCAACTATTTGGTTGAAAATTTGACTGTTTTAGTTCAAAATTCAACTATTTTGTGGAAAATAAAATATTCATAACTTGATTTGTAAATTTATCTTTTTGGTAGAAAATTTAACTAATTTAGTTGAATATTCCATTATTTTAATTGAAAATTCATCTTTTTGGTTTAAAATTAAACTGTTAGAGTTGAAGATTCATAATTTTCGTTGAAAATTTATCACTTTGTGTGAAAATGTAACTTTTCAGTTGGAAATAGATTTTTTTGTTAAAAATTAAATTTTTATAACTAATAATTTAACTATTTCATTTATGGTTAAAAATGGATTTTTTTTAGTTTTTAATTTAACTATTTTGTGAAAAATTCATCTATGCGGTTAAAAAATCGTTTTTTTTTGTTTAGAAAATTTGTCTTCTTGTTTAAAAAATCATTTTCTTCGTTAAAAATTGAAGTGTTCCAATTAAATATTTATAATTTTATTTGTAAATTTAGCTTTTTGGTTGAAAATTTATTTAATTTAGTTGAATATTCCATAAATTTAATTTAAAATTCATGTTTTTGGTTTAAAATTCAACAATTTAAATTCAAAATTCATCCTTAGGGTTGAAAATGCATTACTATGAATGAAAATTTGACTGTTTAATTGAAAATAGAATTTTTTGTTTGAGAATAAATTTTTTAACTGAAATTTCACTATTTGATTTGTGCATGAAAATTCATCTTTTTTCGTTCAAAATTCAACTATTTCATTGGAAATTCATTTATTTTTTTGTTTGAAAATTCATCTTTTTGGTTTAAAATTGATCTATTACAGATGAAGATTTATAATTTTAGATTATTTAGATTATTTTAACTGAAAATTTAACCCTCAAGTGCTAGAACCTCGAAATTGTTCGTTCCACCAAGAACGGGTCCAGCAGACCCGAGCAAACTTCAAACTGAAATATCTTCGGTTTAGAATTTTTAAATTGCAGCCCTGAGTCTCGCAAAAGTGAATATTGTAAAAATGGATATAAAATCTAATTGCGTATAATAAATATTTTGCAAAAAATGAAAAAACTTTTTGAAAAAAAACACTTAGTTTAAAAAAGATTTCTGGGTCCCTGGGACCCGTTATAGCACTTGAGGGCTAAAAATAAAGACTGCTGAATTTTTTTAACAGTAAATCGCAGACCTGACCTACTATGCCTCGTAAGAATAAACGTGAAATTAGACAAATATTTTTAAGAAAAGTGTTTTTTCACCAAATGGAAGCTTTTTGGGGGGTGCCAGACAAATCAAAGAATGTTTTTTTTTCATTTGAGCCACCCTAATATTAATAACTATATATTAGGTTCAATGGCACGCCAAGGCTAGAATGAACGCTGGGGCAAATTTTTACATCGTTGGACGAGATCCTGCAGGAATGCCTCATCCAGATAAGTCTTCAGTCCCTGATGGTAATCTTTACGACGCTACTCATGGAGCCAGGGTCCTCTCAATGGCTCCAGGACTTCAGAATCTCGAAATTATACCCTTCAAGGTTGCAGCTTATGATACTAAATGTAAAAAAATGGCTTTCTTCGATCCTCAAAGAAAAAAAGATTTCGATTTTATATCGGGCACTAGAATGCGCGGTAAGAATTTTAATTCTAGAAGATATTCCCTGCTAATAATTTCGGATTCTGAAATTGGTTACTGGTTTCTTTAAACTGATCAAGTATCTCTGCCGGCGTAGCGTCGGATTAAAAGCTGGCAGATTGCGAGTTCGATTCTCGTTGTCACCAAAATTTTTTTTTAATTTTATTCATTGAAATAATCTGTAAGTTAAAGTTCGGTCTCCCTGAAATTGAAGTGAAAACTTCAAATCAAGAATTCTTTCGAAATTTTTAGCAGGAAAAATGACTGTCATTAATAATATTGTAAGAAAAAAAAATAAAATGTTTGCAAAATGTTTCAGGGTTGGCAAAATCTGGTGAAAATCCACCTGAAGGATTTATGGCTCCACGAGCCTGGCAGATTCTCTCTGGATATTATCAAAATGCAAACAAGTTCTGATAAGCACTTGAGTAACTTTGACCTAGAAATAGAATAAAACTCCGAACGAATTATAAATAATTTATTATGAACTAAGACTTGAATAAAGATTGTACATAGGATAAAAAATGATTTAACTTGAAAATAATTGTCGTTTGAGGCTCCTCGTCTCGTATAGTATACAATTAGCTTTCTTCGCCTTTCTCAAAATAATCTCGCTTTCCCCTTTCGCTTCTCTTTCTTTCTCACTCACTCATTCAATTTTTTATTGCATCCACAAGGGTTTTAAACTTAAATTATTTAGTCGACAGTCGAAGGATGAAAAAGCGGCTGCAGATCTGCTTTCTCCTCTAGAATCTCTCACTAGCCTGGAAGATCTGGAACAGAATTTTCATAGGGAATCAAAATCCCCAGTTTACCGAGTGAACGGAAAGGATTGTGATCTGAAATACTCGAGTACGCCACCTGGTGACAGAATCGGAAAGTCCAGAGCGTAGGTATAAATTCTGACGGGTATTCATTGGGCACAAAATTTGGCGACGTCTTTACGACATCGTTACGATATCTTTACGGCAACTTTACGACATCCTATGTCCATGTAGTTACAGTGTCTTTACGATATCGCAAAGACACCGAAACGATATGGACATAGGATGTCGTAAAGTTGTCTTAAAGATGTCGTAAAGGCGTCGCCAAACTTTGAGCCCACTGGGAAGTATAGGCGAATATACGAAAATAATTTTTCTAAAAGTTTTAAAGTGTTTTTTTACAGTGAAACCGAGATAAAAATAAAAAGTGATAAATAAAAAGTTACAAATAAAATAAATCAAACTTTGTCAATGGAGTTTTCGCCACGAAAATCGAAGAGCAAAATGTTTTGTTGTGTGTTTGGTTGCTTTTCTACTGCTCGAAAGCAAGAAACTGTTCGGTTTTTCTGAAATGTAGAAAAACTCCTATTTAAAAAAAAAAGATGAAAAATCTTATAGTACATTTACAGCATTTACTGATAGTACTGGCAATAAAAAAATTTGAAGAAAAAGTTTTAATCATCGTCAAATATTTATCGCTTTTGTTCTTCAATGATTTTTCAGCATTCCGAGTGAAAATAATCAAAGCAGGTTCTAAATAAAAATATTATTTTATGTACAAATATATTAACGTAACCTCAAATCTGAAGAAAGTTCCTGCTGATTTGTAATTTCAAGTTGATATGAATTAAATTTTGCATTGAAATGTCGATAGTTAATATTAAATTTTAAATGTTCATGAGGGGAAAAATTGAAGAATTTATTATTTAGCAAACAAGAGTTTATAATTCGAAGTTTGTAAACAAAATGCAATAATAGAAACTGAAGTTTCATTTTTCACTTCTTTTCCGCAAAATAGAAGGTGTCCTGCATGTAAAATTCTATTTCCTTCTACGAAGTTTCTACATGCCGGTGTAGATTTTGTAAAATCACAAATTTGAGTTATTGTTACTTTCATTTTTAGGGTTTGAGACTAATTTTCAATAATTTTACATGAGTCTTATGAAACGTCTACCTACTGTCGCCGGCCATATTGCTGTTGCCGCTAGTGGTGCCCTCAAGATTTCAGATCCCAATACTCTACAGCGTATTTTTATATTATCCACAAAATATTCCTTCTGTATCATGCAACAAATTAAATTTTTCGTTAGAATATCATGGAGTAATTGAAATAGTATTTTTGAAGCGTTAAAAATTCTTAAAAATGTCATTATATTCTTCTGGAGGCTTCAAACGCATGCATAATCGCTTCAGTAGTATCAAAAATATTAAAAGATATTATAAACGGAGATGCGGTACAGGGTGTTA
>NC_046657.1:2382617-2390171 GCF_010883055.1 Belonocnema kinseyi
GAAATCAGATTTTCTGCCCTATCGAGGTGCTGCCCTCACCGTACTACGAAGTCGAATTCTGGTCTTCTCATTATTCGTAAAATATAACGTTAAAACAGTAGAGAGATTTCCCAGTGGGCACAAAATTTGGCGACGTATTTACGAAATCGTTACGACATCTTTACGACAACTTTAAGACAACTTTACGACAACTTTACGACATCCTATGTCCATGTCGTTTCGGCGTCTTTGCGATATCGTAAAGACATCGTCAGATCATACGACTTATTTACGATATCGTAAAGACACCTTAACGATAAGGACATAGGACGTCGTAAAGTTGTCGTAAAGATGTCGTAACGATGTCGTAAAGACGTCGCCAAACTTTGTGCCCACTGGGTTTTTTGAGGTTAGAAAAGTTTGACATGTATCACTCAATTTTTTCAGATCTGAAGCTTGAGCCAGGTTTTCTGTACATAGTCTTTTTTTTAAATTATAAAAAAAAAGTTTTCTCGAAAAATGAAAATTTTAATTTAAAAAAACTAGAAAGATATTTCGAGATAAACAAGTACTGGAAAAATTTGTCTTTCATAAATATATATTTTTAAAAATTAAAATAATCAAATATTTATACCAAAGAAAAACCTTTTTAAGAGCTTAAACACTACTGTTTAAATTTAAAATAAATAAAATTAAAATAAAATATATTTCTGGATAAGATATTTTGGTTTAAAATTTAAAGAGTATTTGTTTTAATTACAAAAACTCGATTTAAAAATCAAATTGTTAAATTAAAAAATTGAAAAGAAACTTTGAGATAAATCAGCGGATATTTGAAACTTTCAAAGTTTGTTTGGAAATGTTAGTAGGTTCGAAGAAGATTTAAGGAGAATTTTTTTTCGCTTGAGGCAGACGGGTTTTTTACATTAATTTGTCTATACAATTTTTGTATCATTATTTTCATTTTAAATTCAAACAATAATTTTTTAACACTTTGAATATTAAACAAGGATTTATTAGATTACAATATTTTGTTATCGTATTTTTACTAAATAAATAATATTGATTAAGAAACAAATTTATTTCAGGAATTTTATTTATCGGGATATTTCAGTTGTTCTTATAGAAGTGCATAAAATTTGCTGTAATTATAATTTCGGCATCTAGATCTTGTCGATTGGTCTTTGGTACACTCGTTTGTTGTCCTAAACTAAAGGCCAAGTTCTTTAGCCAGCCATTTTGGATAAAAACTCAAAAAGTGAGCGCATTTTGAATATTTTTGAAACCACTTTTTTTTTTAATTTAAAAATTGTCTGTACGGACGTTTGTAGTATACAAATAGTTGAACAATTTATCCTGATGACTTTTTTCATAAAACCAAAAATAACCGGAGTTAAAGCATTTACAAAATTCCAAAAACACACGAATATGAACCTTTTAAGCCACATATCGGTCGATATGAAAAAAGGAAAGAGAACAAAAAGTTTGATCTCTTTTTGAATTTTTGAATTTTCTTGAAAAATCAAAAATTCTAATTTTGACAGCATAAAAAATAATAGAAAATCCAAAAATTACATTTTTTCATGCGACAATTTCACAGTATTTCGAAGATTCTCAAATATATAAATGTTTAATCAAATAAATAAAATGCTTAAAAACAAAACTTGTTGTAAAGAATTCGCATTTTTTTAAACGGGACAATGAAACTACGTCTGTTTTAATACCAATGGAAGTTATGAATTATAATAGTATACATTTATGGGAACGGTATAAAATTTCAGGGATAAACTCGAGTGTGAAGCACGAGATACGTGATGAAAATGTGTTCGTTAAAGCCGAAGGAGTTTTAACAAAAGAGAATTCACAATCACCAAATTACTGTTTTCACTTTTAGTTTTAAAAAGTCTATGCACAAAGAGCGAGCATGTAGCGCGAGGTAAATACATTATCGAGCGCGAGATAAATTTTATCGAGCGCGAAGCGTCTGAACCAACAGTCTGGCGCCCTAGGCGCGCTTAAACTTGCGCTCAAACTTGTATGAACATTTTTGAAATCACAAGTTATAAAGATAATCTCAATTAAAAATTAAAAAATTCACTGTACATACAATATTTATTTTTGGGTCTTGGCGATTTTTTCCTAATGCATTTCAGTCACTGGTAAATGGGGTTGATTTTCTCTCAGAAAATATGTTATTAAGATCCAAAAATATTGGGTAGACTTTTTTAAACTCTAGGTATGTAAAAAAATGTAAGCTTCCTAAAAATTTTAAAAACTAATTTAAAAACTATTTATACTCTTTTATGATACCAATACAATTTACAAAACAGTAATTCTAAAGTTTTCTAATTTTTAAGCCCTTAGTTTAGGAACTTGAATTTTTGCATGAAATTATGCCTCATTTTCAGAAAACAGGCTTATTGTACATTCAATTATTAAAATAAAAAATTGTCAACGAGATTTGTAGAAAATCCTTCAAGGGATAAAATGATTATTCTGTAAGTTAAAAACAAAAAATTAATATTAAAAAAAAATGAAAGTTTTTCTAAATATTGCGCTAGACTCAGGACCGGGAAAAAATCGGAAAATGAATTTTATAAGACGATTTTGGATCTGTTCAAAATGATATGATTGACATATTTTAACGTTAAAATTTGAATTAATTTAATTCGGAAGCCTTAGTAGGGGCAGAAAAAAACTTCAGCTTAATAGTTTCTTAAATGAACGCCTTTATTAAATTTCAAAATCTTATTAAAGTATTATTTCATTATAAAATATTCCATTTTTAGCCTCTTCAGTTTGGAAATTAAAAAAAAAAACAGAACAATTTTCAGTAGTAAACAATTCCAAAATGAATTGTCCCAATTTCCGAGTGATAAATTTAAACTTTGAATGTTTCAAATAAAAGAAAATAATTTTGAGCTTCTAAGGACATTTGAAATATTAAAAAAAAGTTTCAAGATTTCTGCGAAGATTTAAAATAATTGTTTATTTCGAAAAATTACATCACTTAAAGAGAATGTTTGAAAATATTTCAAAACATTTCAAAGGATTTACAAATTAAAAAAAATCTGGAAGCTCTTGAGACAATTTCGTGTGCAGGGTTTTAGAAAAATGTTAGGAAAAATGGGAATCATTTTAAAGAATTGAAAAAATTCTAAAAGGGATGACTGAAAAATCCCGAAAAATGAAATCTCCGGCACCCTAATAATAATTTTATAAAAATTATATTAAAAAAATTAATTAAATAAACACGTGCGCTTTGAAAGGAAAACATTTACTGCCTAAATTTTCTTTGAACCTACATAATCACATTTTTCAATCAAACTTTGTAGCATTAAATGCAGCACCGATTTATATATAAATTTACCTAATTAACTAATTATTTTTAATTAAAAATTTAATTTTTTAGAACTTTTTTGTATTTTTTTAAAAATACTATGCACATCTTCAAACCAAATTTTTCATCTAGAAATATATATATATATATATAAAATTATTCGATTATTGTATTTTCAATAAATAAATAATATTTAATGAACAAACGTTTTTGAATGGTTTTAATTCAGCAATTTTCTAGTTCGGATATTTTATAATTCAGTAATTTTCTGTGGGGATTTTTCAAATTCGGTAATATCCTATTGTCGGGAATTTTATTTTTCGGTAATTTTCAGTCGTCCCAAAAATATTTCAAAATATTTAAGTGATTTATAAAATTGTGAAAACATCTAGCAGATTTTTAGTCAATTTTTTGGCAGAATTTTACAACAATTTCACGGAAAAATTGGGAATCATTTAAAAATAAACTTAAGGGTTCCGAAAAAACTTAAAAAATAATTTGAATAATATATATATATATACACCGAAAAAATATGTAACTATATTAGTTCAATAATACCTTGAACTAATACGCTTCGCATAAATTACAAACTCAGTAGGTTCTAAAGCATCGAAACAGATACCGTTCCACTTTTGTATTATAAAAATTGCGACGATAAATCTGAGATTCAAATGATGAGAGGTAAGAAGCGGTGAATTATTCTCATACGCTGGGTGTTCAGCGACCTTGAAAATTTTGTCTCCGTTACTATAGAATGTTAAAGTATACATTTTTGGTGATATTTGACTTAGAAATTATAAAAATTATTAGCTGAAATCTTCAATATTAACTCAGTTTCAGAATAGACCTTTTTATTCTAGACGTCGACAGTGCGCACGTTCCAGGATTTTACGTCATTTCCGTATTTTTCGAAAAGTTTTGTGTCGCAATGCATGGAAAATATTGTAATTAAAAATAACAACGAAAAATAAATCAGAGTTTAGAGAAAACAAATTTTTAAGTATATTCAGAAGAAAAACTGCGAAAAGTGTGGCGAGCAAGCCCATTATTTACATTTGTTGACATTTGTCGTCTTCAAAAAAATGTTTTAAAATCCGGAAAAAATCACGGAAGATGATGTTCCAGGAACAAAATTAGTGCACAAATCGGTGCAAAAGTGCAGTTTTAAACAGCTTAAACGCTGGATAAAATATAGGAAATGATCTTTGAAAGGAAAAAAAGTGATTCAGTAGAAAGGTTAGTTGAGGTTGTGTTTGGCAGGTATTAATATTTTCTTTCTTTTCTAACATTTTCTTACATATTAAATGAAGCATTGTTATCGGGGTTTCGAACCTCTTAAATTTGATGATAAAAATAATATCTATTTAATACTTTCACTTGCGAACGCAAAACTATTATATTTATGTATTTATAACCAGTTTATATGAAAGAAGGAAAATTTGTTAGTACATTCCTTAAAACAGGAAATCACTAACAAATGGCTTTTTATTTTCTAAACTTGAAAAAGAGAAGTACAAAATATAATATTGTGTTATTTTATATTTTTATGAATATTAAATATTTACTAAACAAAGTTCTGAACTGCAAATCTTGTATAAAAGAAAATATTTATACCTGCCGCAAAAAACCTCAACTATCCTTTCCACTAAATCACGTTTTTTTCCTTTTAATGTTGGTTTTCTACATTTAGGACATCGTTCCAGCTGCTCAATACTGTGCTATAGAGCTACTGATTCTACTGATTCGTGCACTAATTTTGCACCTGGAACATCATCTTCCGTAAGTTTCACCGAATTTTTAAGCATTTTTTAGAAGATGACAGGTAAAATTTTTTGTTATTTACAAATTAATTTTTTGTTGTTGTTTTTATTAACAATATTTTCCATACATTTCGACACAAAACTGTTCGAAAAATACGGAAATGACGTAAAATTTCTGCACGTGCGCACTGCCGACGCATAGAATTATAAGGTCTATTAGAATGAGCCATGGCCATATAACGGAATTTTTAAGAGTTTCACCCATCGACATATAGAAATGGACCGGTAATGTTGTGGGGAGAACGGAAATGGGCTCTAGAGAGAGAGAGAAAAAAACATATGAGACGTAGACCTATCTCTTTCTAGATAAAGCTGATTGGTCGAGACTATTTTCGTTGGGTGAAGCTTAGCGCAGCACAGGACCGTGCTTTGTGTCGCGAGTGCCTCAATAATGTGACGTTTATCGCACTTTTCAGAAATGATTTATTTATAATTTATTTAATTATAATTGATTGTAAATAAATATAAAAAATGGTTGCAGTATGTGTAGTTTGTGGGCGTTGTCAAGACGTTTATATGGGGATGCGTTTTCATACGTAAGTAAAGTTATTGGATATAGTAAAATAAAAAATGTTACAACAAAAACAAAATTTCAAGAAGAATTCAAGGTTACCAAGTTTTTAAGATAGTCTATCTGAAACAGGTTATCTTACATGAATGTTCTTTAAAATTAAATTTATTATAACTACAAATTTCTAATGTATTGTTTATCTTTTTTTTTTTAATTAACTTACAGAATATTTGGGCATATGTCGATGGTTTCACCACTCGGTTTTTGAGTATACACCATATTACAATACATTAATAAAGATTTCAAAATGTTTCAAAGATTAAAACATATTTAAAATAATTTTGAACAATTTATAAAGGCGTGTTTATCAGATTTTAAATACTTCATAAAAATTTCACAACGATTTTTAAACTTTTAAAAGATGTAAAGGGCTTCAAAGATTTTGAAAAGGTTACTGTTCACCAAATTTCAAAGCTTTTAAAACATTTGGAAGATTTGAAAAGGTTTAAAAACATTTTAGAAGATTTTTTTTGCTAATTATAGATTTCAAATAATTAAATTATTTCAGCGAATAAAGAAGAGTTCGCAAACAAAGATTTAAGACAAATTTTGCAAAGAAACCACGTCCCAAGAATTTTTGTGAACACATTCTAATATTGTGTTACATTGTTTTTAATTAGTGAATAATTATTTATTTGAAATGCGCAGTGAATCCTGGGGAACATAACCTTTTTTCAGAATTTGGTTATACGTATATTTCGCGCACGTCTTCTGAGTCTTGAAGCCTTTGACCAATCAGCGCAAGATCTCTAGCGCGGGGGATTTGGAAACCGAATTAAAATCGCCTATATAGTACTTTTTTGCATTACACAAATGCAAGACGGGTTGCATTGTATGCTAGAGTTTATATAATTATATTCCCTATGACTACATAGTGAACGTCCTTACTGTAGATATACTCGCTATGGTTCGCTCCGTATGACTCTGCTGGTTCGAATGACGACGAACAGCGAGGATCCAACGAATCTGTAACTCAGGAGCTTCGAATGAGCATTGCGCTGAGTTGAGGCGCCGGACAATATGTGTTGGGAAAAATGAAAGAATAATTATTTAAATATCAAATTTCGCGTGCTCTCAAATTTAAACGTTACAGATTCATTGGATCCTCGCTGTTCGTCGTTATTCGAACCAGCAGAGTCGAACGGAGCGAACCATAGCGAGTATATCTATATCGAAGCAATGTGATTCAAATTTTGTTACGTAACCCTCGACGTACCCGATACAAAAGTGGAACAGTATCTGTTTCGATGCTTTAGAACAGCTGATATTCAACTTACGAATGATGCGAGTTTTACATGAAGAACTGCTTTATTTCAATACTTACTTAATCGATTCAATTCGGCATTGCTATAGCGTCGGTTCTATACTCAAACCGATAAAATTACAAATTAAATGAAGAGATCCAGTTCGAAATCTTACCTACTGAATTTTTTTTTGCAACGGTAAAAGGTTAAAAAAAAACTATTGCGATTATTCCGTGACCTTCTATAGGGAATTTTAGCGTAGAATCCGAATTTCAACAATTTAAAAGTTGATCTTGCTGTTTCTTTGAGTTTTTTAAAAAGGAACCTAATGGGGTCTTTACGGGTACTTTGCAGATCCTCCATTTGGTTCATTCGGTCCGCCAGGGTTAAAATTATAATTATATTTTTATGAAAATGTTAGAATATATAAAAAATTAAGAGATTGGAAAATACATACGAGAACCTGATTAGACGAATAGTCTAAAAAATCCATAGAATTTGCAGACCACAAAAATAAAAACTAAATAATATTAAAGAACTATACATAGACATTGCACTAAAAGTTTTGACAGTTTGAGTAAAAATATAATATTAAAAATA
>NC_046657.1:2390271-2408555 GCF_010883055.1 Belonocnema kinseyi
TATAGAGCTCCAAGGAGATTATGTTGAAAAATAGAAAAAAATTTACCCAAAAAAAATTGTTTTTATACTTCATTCTAAGGACTTATTGAACTACCCTCGTATAACGGACATTTTGAAATTCTATGGCTTAAGGCTGTTGGAACGGTGGGCACAAAAATGGCGAAATCCATGAAACCCTCAAAACTTACCAGCGGTGAATGATAATTCGGTAGAGCTTTTAAACATGGACTCAGAATATTTTTCCGTTATCGAAAGGAGTTCCATGGTTGTGGGATATGCGCCTGCTGTCTGATTTTTCGAAACTAATCGCGCAAAAGCTAAAAAATGAGAGTAAAGTGGTTAACAAAAATACACGAATGGGGACCAAACTGACTGACGGCTGATTGGCGATGATCAATCAACGTTAATTGATCGTACTACCAAGCATGCGCACTGTCGGTAAAGCTGATCCTCTTGGCGGGAATTTTAAATTAGAATAAAAATGCGATTTGTGTTCTTTTTATTGCAATTGTTTCTTGACATGTCTTACTTGGCTTCGGAATAGGAAAACTGTGAAAAGTGATAGAAGGATGCCGCCGTGAACTCGCTGATAATAATTGATAATAATTTTTCAAGTTAAAAATATATTATTTATTGATTTATTTACATATATTCTTTTGTTGTAACGTGCAAAACACATATGGAAGTAGCGCATTACGTAGAATATTATGAATAAGGTAAGTAGTATACAGCCTATTCTCGCTTTACAGAACACTAATATTAATAGCATACATTTCTTATTGAAAATAACAATATCTGCAGATTTTTGCAGAAATTTAAAAACGTTCATTGTTTACTTTTTACAAACTATTTTCAACGCCCTTATTAGCAAAGATTTATTATTCTTAGATATCAAGATGGTGCAATCGGACAGATTCAAAGCAAAAAAATAATTGTTGTATTATTACTACTATTATTTAATTGATTAAGTTAAACAATTCAATTAATTTAATAAAATAATTCATCAAATATTCTACACAGCAGACGTCGAATTTACTAGCCATTTTCGCAGTTAAATTTTTCAAAAAATTAGCATATAACTACATTACCGGCCCTTCATTTTTACAAAATATTTTCTACGCCATGATTCGCAAAGATTCATTATTCTTAGCTATCCAGACATTGCACTCGGAGAGATTCAATTAAAAAATTAATTGTTGTATTATTACTACTATTATTTAATTAATTAAATCAAATAATTCCGTTAATTTAATCATATAATTAAATTCATTTAATTATTTCAATAAGAAATTTATGCGATTAATATTAGTGTCCTGTAAAGCGAGAATAGGCTGTATAATACTTACCTTATTTATTTGATTCTACGTAATGTTCTATTTCCATATGTGTTTTGCACGTTAAAGCACAGTAATATATGTATCACAAATTGCATTTTTATTCTAATTTAAAATTCCCGCCAAGAGGAGCAGCTTTACCCACATTACACATGCTTGGCAGTACGATCAAGTAACATTGATCCATGGACATATGAAACAAGGGACTAGGCATGTAATTGCGGTGGTAATGCAATGAGGGGAGAGGTTCACCAACTTTTGATGTCCCGCGACAAACATGGTATCGCCCACATGTTTATATTTTCATGCACAGTTTGTCGGCAAAAATGCTCGTGCGCATAATCAAATGGCACATCGTAAGATGGCGGCTTTCCCCACTCATGGAATTCTCACCCCTCCCGTAGATTCAACCCCGCTCGCCAAGTTAGGATGGCATGCCTAGTCCCGTGTTTCCTATGTCCATGCATTGATCGATCAGCGCCAAACCGCTGCCAGTCGCTTTGGTCTCCATTCGTATATTTTTGTTAACCACTTTACTCTCATTTTTTAGCTTTTACGCGATTTGTTTCGGAAAATCAGATAGCAAGGGTATATTCCACAACCATGGAACCTCTTTCGGTGACGGGAAAATATTCTGAGTGCATTTTTAAAAGCTCAAAACCGAATTATCATTGACTGCTGGTAAGTTTTGAGTGTCTCATGAATTTCGTCATTTTTGTGCGCACCGTTCCAACAGCGTTAATGGAAATACTCTATTGGCTGAAATTTAAGGGCATGCGCAGTGAAGGTTATTTTTCCACGCATGTGCATCCCGATAGCCAAGAACAATACAGATTCGGGTAGTTTACCAGCCGCTAGGTGGTGTAGTTGTCCTTGGTTAATTTTCTGTGAAAATTAAAATTTGAATAAAAAATGTCTTTTTTTATGCATGTCTGTACATTTCAAAAATAACTTTGAAAATATAACCCTTTTTGTTGAAACTTCGTCTTGTTTTGTTCAATTAAAGCGTTTTGACTTTAGAATTTTAATATTTTTAGATAAAAAGTTAAACTACAATCAACTCTCGATATAAGAACTCCCGGTTCACGATATTCCTGGAACTGAAAGAAAGAGGGGCAATGCTCAGTTAAACGTGGCAAACAGTTCAAGGGCACGTTTGGCTGAATTCAAGGGTTTTTAATTAAAAATCTTTTTTCTAGAAATATAAACTATTAAGTACATTTTTCATTAAGAATTCATTTTTTTGTTTGCACATGAATTAAGTAAAGATTTAAAAATGTAACTTTCGTTTGAAATTTTGTGTCTTCTAGTTGAAAATTCAACTATTTTTTTAAACATGTTTTCCTTTTGCTTGACAAAATATCTATTTCAGTTGAAAATGCCACTATAGGGTTGAAAATTTCTGTATAAACTTATATATTACTTTTTTTTTAAATAATTTTTTTGGTTAAAACTTCATTGAATTGTTACAAAATCTAATAGTCTCGTTAAAAATTCGTTTTTTGTTGTTAAAAATCAATTTTTAGAACCGAAAATTAAATTGTTTTATTTTTTCTCAAAAAATTTACTTTTCTTGTGTTGAAAATTCGTCTGAATAATGACATTTAAAAAAAAATTAATTAATTCGTTTAAAATTAACTCTTTTTATTTGATTACCAGGTTGATTAATTCAATTCTTGTTGGTTCACATATCAACTATGATATTTTTCGTTGCGAGTTCTTTTTTTTGTTGAAGATTAATTAACTGAAAATTTAAATATTAAATTTTTGGTTGAAAATTCAATTCATCATTTTCTTTTACAATTAATTCTATTGCTTGAAAATTAAATAATTTTGCTAGAACCTCGTATTTTTATTGGAAAAATAATTTTTTATCTGAAAATATAACTATTCCATTTTTGTTCAAACATATATCTTTCTTAGTTGGTAATTGAACTATTTGGTTAAACATTCGTTCTTTTTTTTGAAAATTAGTTTATTTAACTGAAAATGTTACTATATCATTTTATAGGTTAAAAATGTGTCTTTTAGAGTTAAACATGCATTTCATTTGCTGAAAATTCTACTCTTGGTTAGAAGGAATAAATACTTTTTTTACTTTCAACTATTCCATTATTGGTTGAAAATGTACTCTTTTATCTTAGAAATTCATTTGCGTAGATTAAAATTACACTATTTTGTTACAAGTTTGTTTTTCTTTCGTAGAAAATGATTTGCTTAATCTGAAAATATAGAAATTCCTTTTTCTGTTAACAATTTAGCCTTTTTTATTTCAAAATCCAACTATCACCATAAAAAATCGAAAATACATTCTTTTAAACGTTCTTTTAGTAGACAATAATGTTATATTTGTGAGATTCTGAACTGCGTAATCAAAAATTCCCAGCTATTAAAAGCTTACATTTTTTTAAACTAAAGGGCTTACACTTGCAGTTTCTTTTATATGTAAATAATCGACTTTTATAATTAATTTAGGTAACAAAAATTTGTTTGATCAAATTTGAATTTTCGCGGTTCATTCACCAGAACTGCTAGCGCCACCTAGCTACCCAGCACTAGCTGTTTTCTGTGTCGAACCCAATTGAATCGCTCCTCGTTTACAGAATCTTTTTTATTACCAAATAGGGTTGTTTCCGAAATCTGATATCACTTTTGCAATAAATTTATCGTATAATTTCTAAATTAAAAAAATGTTTTTCATTCAATTTGAAATGTTTACTAACGATATCGATGAGATATTTCAATCACGAAGTAGTATAAGGAGACCCCACTCTCGGAAAACTTGGACGCGTGGATTCGGATTTAGTTAGTTCGCATCGCTCGTAGCGCCTCTTGCGGAAAAATGATAAACCCTTGAATTTTCACAATACGGCAGTTCTGTCGTCATGGCAACTGATAAAAAAAAACAAAGACAGTGGCACTTTTGATCATTTACATTCGTAATTTCTTCGAGTTAGCATATTTAAAATAGAACACATGACATTTGATGTCCGAAATCATCCAGTTGACTGTGCTAGGGCAAAAGAAGTGGCGTTTCTGAGCCTGTCTCGTTTTTTTTTCTAACGTGGCTTGTGGATGCACAGCCATCAATATGTAACAGCAAACCATTTTGCACACACAAGAACGTCTCCCTTCTATCACAAACCATTTACTTTCACGAAGAAACCGACAAAACCATGACAAGCATGTACGTTGTTTGTTTACAACCGGCTTACTACGGACGCGGCATTTGCAAAACTTGTATCTCAACGGTTTTCCGCAAGAAGCGCTACGAACGGTGCAAACAAACGAAATTCGAATCTGCGCGTCCAAATTTTGCAAAGGCCGCAAGGGATTCGGGTCTCCTTATACCGGGTCTGTCCAGAGAGGGGAGTTCGACTCAAACACCACATGTTTTAGGCATTAGAATCGTCATAACTGCATGAAAAGCGATTTGGGACTTTAACCCCACCACCATCCTTCACTCGCTGCCGGAAAGATTTCGTGGTTGTTCGTGGCGCGTGCCACGTGATGCACATTGCAGAATTTAGTACCGCAGATAAGTTTTGAAGTAGGTGCTTTAGGGCGAGCCAACGGGGGCACAAAATTTCGCAACGTCTTTACGACATCGTTACGACATCTTTACGACATCCTATGTCCATGTCGTTACGGTGTTTTGCGATATCATAAAGACATCGTCAGATCATACGACTTATTTACGATATCGTAAATACACATTAACGACATGGACATAGGATGTCGTAACGATGTCGTAAAGACGTCGCCAAATTTTGTGCCCACTGAGGACCAATTTGAAATGGAATATTTTCATTTTGATGCTGTAAATGTAAGATGCAACTCGAACGAAAGAGAAATGTTTACTGATATCCTGAGCTTGAAAAATTATATCTTTTTTCGACAGGAATATGATTTTATCAATATTGTAACAACTTTAAAATGTGAATAGTTGATATATGATTACATTTTACTTTACAATAATAAATAAAGGAAATGTATAGGCACCATAACTTTCAATAGGTACGTTGCATGATCCTGATTTCAAATAATTTTGAAAATTTCTTTGCAAAGTGCAACCTCATGTTTACAACATGTTGAAATCATTGCCCTTCAATATTTATAAATGTTTATGAATTGAATGCGAATTTATTGTAATACAATAATATAGTGTAGAGAATGTAATTGTCTCTTTTATTTTTAATTATAGGGGAATTAGATAGTTCAATAAAAAAGGCCCTAACAATGTCTATTAAAATAAAGTTGTAATTTTACATGAAACTATTGGCTTTGAAGATTTATTTCCAATTTTCTTCAAACAAAATATTATGTACTTTACCTATTTGTAAGACTTATGCATTTTTTACTGCTAATATATTAATTAAATAAATTCCAAATTACTTCATTTTATTTTAAATTGAGTCGCCTTAAGACATCTTCCGAGATACTATGTATCTACAGCACTGGAGACCTCCCTTCCATTTCAGAAACCGACCATCACCGAAGCTGAGTAGAGAGACTGGTGGTAGAACTCAAATATTTGGTGATTGAGTCGAACTCCACTCTTTGGACAGGCTTGCCTTATACTACTGCATGATTTCAGTATAGGTGGGGAAAATTCAAGATGGCTACAGGCGGAGAGCCAAACAATATCAAATGCATCCGGCGAAACCTAATTTTTTTAAGAACTTGGAAAATGGTGACTTTTTTACCAAACTTGTAGTGGTTAAAAATCTTTTTTTCCATGTTATGAAAAAAGACAGTTTCGTCCAATGCAATTGATATTCTTGCTTGGGCCTCAGCGTACAGACATTTTGCCATTTGACATGACAACTTGAAATACCTGATTGGAGGGCTCCTGTGACGTCATTAAATAGGTCGGATTTTCCACCAATCACAGTTCAGATATCAATGATTTTAATTCAAATGAGTGTTTTCGTTGATTCAATTTTTAATAATATTTTTTCCTCTTAAAAAAAGCGACGTAAAAGTTTTTTTTTAAAGTACTCTGAGTTTAGCTCAAAATTAACTATTCAAAAATGGTTTTAAATAAAATTACGAAACAACACTATTATCTTTTTTTTGATTATTTTACAAATAAATGCTGAAGCATGCCCAGATCCGCTACGTCATGCTGGTAGATGTAATTTAATTCCTTAAAAAAATATAAAATCTCGTGATTCCTTAATATAAATACTACTAATACTAATCATGCATAATCGTTGCTCACAATATAAATCTAAAATACTGTTTAACTACACTTAAAAGAATAAAATTTAATTTGTTTAAAAATCGTGACTCATCACTTCTCTCGTGCTTCCAAAAAAGGTTTAAAAGGCATGCATTTGTCAAAAGAAGCTGTGTTCAGGGTGACTTAGGCCTAGAATACAAAAGAAGTTTTCTAGTTACAAAATACAATCCTATCAGGAAATAAGAAGCTTCGACAATTAAATAATAGAGAATGAGAAACTTAAACAGTGTAGAGATAAGTTACAGACTGTTATAGTTGGATACCTCCATGCTAAAAGAACCTCTGAATTCTTTCCTGAATCATGTGAATTCTTTTAATCCTTCTGAGCATTCTAAATTTCTGGTATCATTTCTTCTTTGAAATCATAAAATTTCATCGAATTCTCTAAATTCCTCTAAATTTTCTGAATTGTCGGAATTCCTATGAATTCCGTGAATTGTCTGAATTCTTCCAACATTGGCTCATGTGTCAATCACACGATGAGGCGAAGCGAGCAGTTGCGGGAGGTGATGAAAACGTAAAAGAAATTCAGGCTGCTTTCTCCTAGTTCGCGGAGAAAAAAGTTCTCAATCTGTGGCTCCGTGATTGAAACTTTTTAAAACCCACGAGATTATTTTCAGCTTTACAATGCTTGAGCAAAAAATAAGCTTGAACAAAAATAAGTAAAGGCATAAAGTGATTAAATAACCAGAACTTGGCACTTCCAAGGGACTGCTCAAACTGAATCTGATTGTTGTTGAAGAGAGAACAGTCCTGATAATCGACGTTCGTGTCCGCCACGACGATCATCAGTCCTTAGGAATTGTCATGGAAGAGAAAAAAATTTTAAAAAGCTAGCCAAACAAATGTTAACATAATTTGAGAAGCCTGAAGGTATAAGGTTGTACTATCAATAATTGGATACGGGGGGGGGGGGGGATACCGCGCCTCACAAACAACTCCGGAATTCCATGAATTTAAGGCAATCCGAAGACTTGAAGGAATTTTACGCAATTCAAGGAATTAGCTTTGAAAATTAGTTACTAAATTTCTCCGCAGTTTGCTGCATGTATAATAAAAACAAGCAGCCAACTCATGTCAGTTTATATCAGTTTAGACAACTACCGGCAGATTGGTCGCTTTAGAGTTTCACTTTGAAAGAGATTATTTAACATGGAGTCATCGAGTTACAGTCACCACTCCTAATGCTATGTCTACTTCTACAAAAATTCGAATTTAAACTTAATTGAGGAAATGCAAGTTGGAAGCGGGATCAAGAAGCGATGCACGAAACGGCTCGTCTACCTTCCTCATCGGAGTCAGAAATTCGCGACGCCTGGAGGGAACTCTGTTTTGAGAGAGTCCTGCCGAGACCTCTTGGTCTTGGAGGTGGCGACTGCTTATTCCAAATGGCTTCCAGCTGATCGAAATGCTGAGATTGAGCAAGGGCGGCCTGTTCTGGCCCTAATCCGGGTTGCGAACCCGCTAATCCGACTTTACTTATTTCTTCCATCGAAGCACTCACGCTGAATCTTCTCTTCAATCTTTCCTCCATTTCTGCTACCATGATTCCTAAAAACGTGATTTATTTATTGTTATAATAGAAAGTTTTCCTTGACACGAAAAAATCATGGTTAGACTTGGCAACTAAATGAATGTTGGAAGCAATTTGACTTAAATTTTGTTGTGCTGTCACGTTGGCATGCAAATATTCAATCAATTTGTTTCCCACCGAATTACCTGAAGTTAGATGTCCGTACTTTTTTTGCCAAGTATAAGTATCCAAAGAAACTTCCTTCTTTAATAATCTTCTCGCAGGACGTTTAGGGCCAGGTGGTCTTAAGTCCCTCGGAGCAACATAAGATGGTAGTTTAACATACTGAGCTGGCGTGTTGTGTAAACAAAGAATAGGCATACATTTATGTTCTAGCAGATAGAGACCAAGTCTCGAGCAATCAGTGGACATCTCCACTCCCAATACTGGAACATGCAGCATGATGGAACTCAAAGCTGTCCCTTTCTTGGTGTCCCAGACTATCAGGCTCTTGTCCTCACTTCCAGAGACTGCCAGTGTTCCATCACCAGATAATCTCACACAAGTTACATATCCCAAGTGACCCGTCAAGGTGTGCAAATCAGCGCCAGTGTTAATGTCCCAAACGATTAAATTCGCATCTCTAGAGCCGGATACGACGATGCATTTATCCAAAACTGCAACCGCGACACAGGTTACATGATCAGTGTGTCCGACTAAAACCTGAGACAATTTTCCTCCAGCCAGTTGCCAGATCTTAAGACTCATGTCTCTTGATCCGGTGATTAAAGATTGGGAGTCAGGAGTAACAGTCAAGCAAGTGATATCTTGGGAATGAGACACCTGGTACTTTTCTTCTGGGCCCGCACCGAGGCTGATTATCAGCATTTGATTGTCACCATTTCCACACACCGCTTTACTAAAAGAAATAATAGAAAACTATAGATTATGATATACTTTCCATTCAGAGAAAATTTGAATCGAATTTAGGGAAAATTCAGTCAAAAACTATCGGAAGTGCTTGATAGAAATGTAAAATTGCCGATACGGAAAACGCATTGAAAAGTAACATACCTCATGTCTGAAGTGACGGCAAAGCATCTTCCAGGGCCTCCGACAGACTGGATTAAAGTTCCACTATCAGCAGCCCAAACTCTAATCACACCACCTCTATCCGAACTGACAACTCTTCTTCCATCCAACATCGCAATGACTGAAGTCACAGGCGCCTGGTGTTTAAAAGTAGCAACAACGAGACCCAGAGTCAATCCCCAAACTCTCACAGTTTTATCTTCTGATCCTGAAGCTGCAAAGAGTCCAGAAGCAGAAAAAGCTACGCAGGTAACACTAGCGTCATGGCCTTCTAAAGTGGAAACAAGTTCGTGAGTATTCAACTGCCAGAGGTTGACGAGAGAATCCACACCTCCAGTTACGGCCATCGCTCCATCTCGAGAGATGTCTAAACAGGAAATGGGAGCTGTATGAAGTTGGAGAGATTCCTGCTTCTTTCCTGGTTTTGGTCGACCTTCCTCGCTTCTGAAACTCCAGTAGGTTACTCTCCCACCTCCGGCTGTGATTAGAAAGTCATCCTTGTCGGTGATTTTTACCGAGGTGACGTCGTATGAAGGATTGGCCGGGAGAGTTCTAATTAGACGTCCTTTGTGCATGTCGATGATTGAAACCCTTCCTTCGACGCCTCCTGCTATCGCTCTTCTGCAATCTTTGGCTAGGCAGATGCTTCTAACTGGTCCTTGGTGACCACGAAGAGTATGGATTTCGGTTCCGGTTGCTAGAGATCTAAAAACATATTTTTAGGAAATACAAGATGAGTACCGTAAACTGGGGCTAAGCGGCGCATATATGAGACAGAGCTTACAGGCACCACTTTACCTTAGTTTACAATGTTTAAAGCATTCGAAGTACGTAGAAGAATCCACATCTTCATAATTTAAATCGAAAAAACTTAACAGACAATAGGAAATGATTTGAACAAATATGGTTGTTAATATCTGATTAGCATTTGGGGATATTAATTGGATATTTGAGAAGGTAATACGGACATTTAGGCTTTTACCATGTATTTAAGAAGGTTGTGAGCAGTTAAAGCAGGAACATGCATTTAGCGAGGTCTGGAGATTTTTTTTAGAGAAATGGGGCTTATTAGAAATTTAAGGTGGTAGGGAGGGCATTTCGAGAGGTTCTTACCTAAGATACATCTTTTGATCTTCACAAACCGCAAGGAGGAAAACTGAGTCATCCGATACATCCAGTTTAATCACCGGACTCGGCAGTGGAATAGAATTCAAGAGAGTGAAATTCTCCAAGGACCACAAGCAAACAGTCCCATCAGCGGATCCCGAAACCAAAACCTCGCCAGCAGCATCAACCTTCACATCCATTACAGGTCCCCGATGATGATCCACCCTCATCAGTACTTCCCCAGTTAGCAAAGATGTCGCAATGATCCTCGAATCCTCTCCTCCACTCACAATGACCGAATTATTCAAAGCAGGTGTCAGGGTCAAAACTGGAGCAATATGCTCACAAATTCGTCTCTTTAGTGACAATTCCTGCATATCCCAGACGATAATTGTCGTGTCTTCAGACCCAGTTAACAAATACTGCGATTGCTGTGTAACAGCCAGACATGAAATTGGATTCGAGTGTCCCTTGAAAGTGTGAACCAATTGTCCGGACATAACATGCCAGAGTTGAGCATCGCCTTGTGAAGGGACCACAACAACGTGTTGGCCAGAAGGTGCAGGTTCGACCAATTTTACTCCTTGAGGACAGGCTAGCGCTCGGATCTGAAGAGGCAAGGGTGGTTGGAGCCAGCCATTTAAAGGAACCAGAAGAGGAGCTGTATAACCATCACACCAAGCCATCGCTGCCATCACCATTCTTGATACCAGATCACTGTCATCTTCAGCAACAGTTCTCAACCAGCAGATTAGCTGAGCTCCTAACTGAAGTGGGTCTCTGGTTAAAACATCGCTAGATTTTCTGACAGCGTAGTAAACGAGTTCGAGATCTCTTTCTAAAAGGTACCTTCTTGCATGTTCAAGAACACATCGAAGGTAGCTGACTGATATCATCTGAACCCCGGCGAGGAGAAAATCGAAAGCGCAGACTGCAAGTTTCTTTAGTTTTTCGACATCTCCGGAACGAAGAAGATGGAGCCAAGCTTCTTCAACGTGGCGAAGGGTGTAGGTGATGTTGTCGTGTTGTGGTGTTGTGGCGAAGGGGGTTTCTTTTGCTGGAGGAGAGGCTGGATCTTCTGGTGACTTTTCCTCGCTTTCGTCGGTGTCTTCAGCGAAAAAGAGGTTAGATACCTCCGCATGGATGGATTTAGTTATTTCCTGGGTGGAGAGGTACCGTTTTCGTGCCGATTCTCGAGCTAGCCAACGCCAACTGAACATTAGACGACCGCTCATGACACGAAATCTTAGCCAAGGATCCAAGACTCTTCTCACGAGACACCAGGTCGCAAAGTTGAACTGTCCAGAAGATAGAGATAGAGGACTATCTTCTCCGGTTGGCATAATCAGCTCCAGGATTTCCGTTTCTGACAGTCCGTATTCTGTGCAAGCTAACAAGGATCCTATTCGGTTGGCAGCTTTTAGACCGACGAGCCTTTCGAGACTGTCGAGCGCCTTTTCGATGTTTGGAATCTCAACTTTTGGCTCTGGAAGCTCTAGCAAGATTTCGGTGTTTCTTATTCGTTCCTTTTGAATTGGGGTGAGTCGTAAAGCTTCTGGAGGCACAGCGGTCGTTGCGACGAAATGTACTCCCTAAAATCAAAAGGTAAAGAACGAAATTATTATAAATAAATATAGACATGATGAAGAGATATATTGTGTGACGGTGTATCTGATCATCTGAATAATTAATTAGTAGCTTTAATTTATGTACAAGAAACTATTTTCAAATAGAGTTTTGAGCAGAGAGTCAACCTTATTTTGCTGTCCACACTAGTGAGAGCTAAATGAGCTTGGTAAAACAATCATTAAATTTGATCAACATACTCGCTGTGTGAACTATAACAGGGGGCTTGCCGCCACTGCAATTTCACATCCTGAAACTCTATAGAACGTCTGTGATATGCCTTTGGATTGATGAGGGTTTCCTTGCTTTCAGTAAAACTAACCTTCTAGAAAGTTTTAGGTATAGAATATTTTTAATCACAAAAAGGTTCTCTAACTTGCATGCGAATTGAAGCATTTCTTTAGGCTTCTCACTCATCAATATAATTTCTTTGAAATAAACGACAGTAATCTCCATTTCTTTCTCTTCGTCACTTAAGTAGACGCAGAGATCCGTCTAGTTGCACTCCCGACGACAGTATTTTTTTGTCCAATCATTGGTACGAAGCGCGAGGAGTCTGCTTCAAACTTGATAATTTTTTGTATCATAAGAAAAACTATAATAGTTTTTCCCAGCTCATCTATCATTACCCTGGCTTTGTTTATATTAAATTGTCCAATGTCGAATTAAGACTATACTTCCGCTATCTACTCGTTGGGCTTTTAACCAGCTAATGACCGATTGGCAGGAATCTCAGTTACAAGATAAAAATCAGTTTCAGTCTCAATTTGTGTTACACGCGTCTCAAATAACTTTCTTGGAAATGCTTTCGTGATTGGTTCTTCCAAAGGGAAACCTCGAAAATCTTCATTATCAGATTCTTTATCTTCGTTAGATATCTGCTTCACGTTCTCATGGTTCGAGTTGTCCTTTATCCACTACTCTGTCCATAATGAAAACATCCTTATGTTTAACCGTTCTTCCGTTAAACTTACTCGATGATCTGTTACGGATAAAAAAAGCGAGTGTCCAGAACGATGATTTTAATATACTTCTTTCCATTATCCGGCTGTAGACATGTGACCTTATAATTTATTCTTCTATCTAATAAATTTTGACTTACATCACCAGGGGAAATCATCGATGAAAGTGATCAAATAAAATTCCTTTTCATGTTAAGCGACATCCATCAGACTACATTAATCAGAGTGTATGCAGTTACTCATCTCTCTTAGTACACCAGATGAAGATGCATCTTCATCTGCTGACAGAGACTGCATTTAAAGTCTCGACTTGGGTCCTCGACCTTAACTCGAATAGATTCTATCCTGAGGGCATCAAAAAGAGATTGTAAATTCACATGTTGTACGTGGACCTATGTCTTATTTGGGCAATCTTCAAGGTAATTATTCTTCCGTGTCCTTGTCGTTATATCACTATGGCCGTTATCAGTAAATTTTTCGACCATGACGAGATTTTTACGCTAGCGAGATTTAATTTTCCTCGACCACAGTTTTGATTAAGTTTTCCGAACAAATTGATATTCTTGTATATGTGAAATTTGACAGATTTGATCCATTAACCCTTTGGACGTTTTAAGCCGACAAATATATGTCCATGACCACTAGCATACTGCTCTTTTGGCTTTTTCACTTTCTTATGGAACCTTCTCCAATATCGGATCATGCAGTACTTACAACACTTTACATAAAATTCATCCTTTTCCGCCTTTTCGTGTCAGTCTTGATTATATTTTCCACTTTTTTCTTGAGATGCTCGCAAGATTCGCATTCTGTATAGCATTTTCAACGGCTTTCTTATGTGCGTCAAATTCTTCCGCAATATTTGTTCGAAGTTTTTTTAGATTTGATACTTTATCACGTGGTGAAATCGCAAATAAAAAATTCCTGAAACATTCCGGGAAACTGCGTAGTAGCATTACCGTCAATAATTCGTTATTGAATCCTACCTCTAATTTTGCCAAATAATCTACCGCGTCCAAGTAAATTTGAGAATTTTCGTGTATGTCGTTCTTCAGCTTGCACTTGCAAGGACATCGAAATTGCCGCTTTAGTTCCTGAACTTCTACGAATCTTCTAATATCTACTCTGCATCCAGCGACGCTCCGGGGCCCATACTCTGTTACGAGATTCAGGGTAATGCGCAAGTAGGAATAAAACACAGTATTCGAAAAACAAGCGAATTATATATTCAGGAAAATTAAAAACGGAACAGACTCTAGCATGATTTTGCGATTAACCGACTGCGTTCTCAATCGATGTATATTTAGTGCAAGACTAACGTCCTCTATTGGATAGAAAAACAAGAAGAGATTTAATTACAGACTTCTGTCACTAAAACTAAATTTTTTTGACAAGCATGCCAGACACCATTGTCGTTATGTTAGACGAGGAAAATTCAAGGTCAAGTAAAAACTTGACGTTATAAATAACTATGATTTCAAATAATCTCCCAGACTGTAACATTGTAGCAGTGCTACTCTTCGTAATTATTAAATAACGCTGTTAATTTAAAATAAAGCTGTATAATTGTAAAAATATAGAAATATTTTGATTTGTAAATTCCAAATAATATTAGAATGATAACTGACGACGCCACGTAGAATTCTCGGAATGGCCACTCTGGCATGCCGCGCTAGTATTATTTTCGAACCTAGATTTTTTACTTTATTGCGATTTTAGATCATCAGTCCTAAATTAAAAATTAAATTAAAAAATTAAATATTCATGCTTTATTTGCCTTCTGTCTGGTCCCAGACCAATTATTGTGTTTCAGGTTCGAAATGGCGCTAATCGTTAGCGAGGCTAACAAAAAATTTTATTTGAATATCTTTTGTTAGTTTAGGCTAAACTATCTGGCGCTCTTCAGGGATCCAATTTATATTATATTGCGATGAAATAATTAAAAAATCAAAATAGGCGTTATAGTAGATTACGATTTAAATTTTGAACCTGAGGTAGATTGAGTGGAAGCCAGGAAAGAGCAGCAACAATGTCGCACTCAAGAGGATGTAACCGATGTAAATCATCCACCAAAATGACTAGCTGTTCCGTCATTGGCTGCTCTTCTATCCTCCTCATAATTTGATTAAACCAATTGTTCAGGTACAGTGGATCGAAGGATGCGTCACGCGGAAGATTTCCATCGTTGTTTCCTGATAAGAAGCCCACATGTTCACACAGAATCCTAAGCAATTCGAGACTGTAAGCCGATCTGGGTGTTGAAGTGCACAACCTCACGACTCGTAGGGTTGGAACTCCAAACCAGGTTGGGGCACTTTCATAGACTCGGGAAAGGATTGATGATTTTCCTGAGCAGCGCGGTCCTCGGATTAAAATTGGCCCATGTTTTTGATCCCTCCCTGAAAAGTAGATCCAGTAGTACTCAAGATATTTAGTTATAAAAGTATAGCCATTCGACTAGATTACGGAAATCGATATTACCCTCAGTTGGTAATGCCTGGTGACCCGTTGGACATGGATCGAGTGTCAGTCAAATACTGGGTCTAGTACCGCACTGTGGGCTACTTTGTAAAATTTGCTTTTAAAACATAATATCACTTGAAAGAATTCATTAAAAGGTCAATCTGACTTTTATAATAAGAAATAGTGGATCGAATTTGGTGGAACGCAAATTGGAAAACTGAGTGAATTTCTCTACATGTTCTTGCGTAGTTTGTCGCCAAGGAAAATGTATGTAAATATAAACTTTTTACTTTAAAAAAATGCTCGAGTGCATGTCAGGTGGTATTCAAATGTGTCGAGCACTTTTCACAGGAGGGAAAAGACAAAGACTTTGCTTCCGCTCTTAAATAAAAAAGTCTATTATGTTCGAAACAAAAGAAATTTGCTCAACTTTTAATTTTAGGAGTGATTCTGGTTACGCCAAGACAATGCTTCTTTTGTGAAAAGAACGTTTGCACCTAAGCGGTCGTTTGAACGACCATTTTTTTATGTTCCTAACATTTGTCCGATTTAAAATGCGCCAGATACTATGGTACAAAACCTAACTATGACCATTTTTATGAAATTCCTAATAATTTTTTTAGGTACCCGTTAAAAAATTACTGACTTTCTAAGGATTTTCCAGGCTAAGAAATTCGAAACAACTTTTCTCTATAATTTCCATTATTTTGAAATTAATTAGCTTTAGCCTGGTTTAAGGGTGTTGGTTCAATCCGACTTTGATTTTTTTTTGTAGGAACGGCACTGATTCCACATATATTTTTTCCGAAGGATTTGCGAACGAAAGGAAGAAAACTTGTCGAATATCCGTTATGTGTCTAGAATTCTTTTATTATGTCAAAATTGCCAGTAAAAAATAAATGAGCAAACAATTCTAACCGTTCAAATTCTGCCGTCTGCTACCCGCTGATTCTTCTCTTTCGCAAAATTCACATTTGTCGGGAAAATAATCATTTCCTCAACAAATTTTTCAACATTTTATTAATCAGAGGATCTCGCAACACCCCAGATATTCGATAAGTTTTCTTTCTTTCGTTCACAAATTCTCCGGAAAAAATATATATGGAATCAGTGTCGTACTTATAAAAAAATCAAAGTCGGATTGAACTAACACCCTTAAGGACCATCAACTTTGGTCTATTATTTCGAGTGTAATTAGGTTCTTGAACCAAATCTTGCAAAATAGCCCTCTGTAGGGGCGCCATTAAACCCATTACGTTATCGGCAAGGCAGATAACGATCAAGGCTCAATCCACGTGAGGAATCTGCATTATCGACTGATGGTTATATCGAAAGTCGGTAACTTATCATAGAAGATATTTATTTTAACAGATTTCGACAAAGGATAAAACACCTGCTAGCAATCGTTTTCTGATCCACAGAATTGACTCTTCATTTTCCTCTGTCGGTTTTACTTCTCTGAGAAGAGCCAGATGTGCGAGACTCTCTGCGTAAACTTCCTGTACCATTTTTTTCCGACTCTTAATTTCCGGGTCTTTTTCAACGGATGAGTTGACTAGCTCCTGAAGTCTGTCAAAAACGCCCTCCCGAAGTTTGGTCAGATATTCCTCGTGGGAATGAGACTCTGTATCGATGTTATTGGATTTGTAGTCTACCTCTAGTCGAATCACGTTCTCTGGCGGCAAAGCCAATTCCACGTGTGCTTTGAGCGACTCCGCTGCTGGAGAGGGGGCAGTTGTCTCTCCACCCCCTGACCATGTGCGAATTACTGTTATTATTCCTACGCCATCTGCATCCAAACCTGAGGAAAAATATAGCATTTAGATGTTTAGGACAAATAGAATTATAATACATGAATTAAAGTTGATTCAGGTGGGATTCTAATTAATTCAACCAGGAATCTGGTTGATTTAAAAAGGATGATAGAAAGTTCTGCAATATGTACTCGATTCTAAACAATTCAAATAGAATTCTACAAATTTGTGTTGATTCAAACATATTTGCAACAATAAAGGTCTCATCAAATTCAATTCTAGCACTTCGGGTTGATTCAAAGTTTTAAAATGTTATCAAAAAGATAAAAAATTGAAGCTTATTGAACAAAATGGATTTGTCGAACAGGCTCCAGCATTTTCATGTACGCGAGGTTGTACGCTTATAGTTTTTAGTAATACAAGGACTCTAAGTGGCTTTTTTGCCGAGTGTGCAATTTTCAGTACTAGTCGGAGTCGAGTGTTACACACTCTTTTTTATCACACCATTCGATTATAAGTGGAAATAGGTTGCATAGAGTCCTACCATAAAAATCCCGAGAGGGAATTCAATCCAATTCAATTCATTTAAATCCAATTTATTCCGCGACATTCCAATTCACTTCAATCTAATTAATTTCAATCCAATCCATTCCAATCCTAAAAATTTGAATCGACCATAATCCATTCCAATCTATTGCAATCCAATTCAATTCTGAACACAAAGGGCGGGTCACACATTATTTTTTTACACACTATCGATCATAAGTAAAAAGAGGTCGCACAGAGTCTCAATCTAAAAACCTAAGAGGGAATCTAATCCAATCGAATCCAATCTAATCCAATTAATTCTAATACAATCCATTCTAATCAAATCTAATTCATTCCAATACAATCCACTCTAATCCAATTAATTCCAACGGAATTCATTCCAATCTAACACACTCCACTCCAATCCATCCCCAGCCATTACGATGAAATTCATTCCAATCCACTCCATCCCAATCTACTTCGATCTATTCTAAACTAATTCAATTCAATGCTCGAGACGAAGGATGAGTCACACATTACACAGCAACACAAAAAAATAAGTGTGCGGATCTGGTAACAAGACACACGTATTCCTATGGATTTTGGGGCGCTGAATTCAAATTCGGTATCAAAAATTACCCATCACGTCATAGTTGAGCC
>NC_046657.1:2408655-2423784 GCF_010883055.1 Belonocnema kinseyi
CTTGCCTGATATCAACTTATTTAACAAAACTTTACCCAACAGAACCTGACCTCACCTAACCTGAATTAACAGAAATTTATTGAACTACACGTAAAGCTCTGGGAGCATATTTTCCCAGTAGAAAATGTGTACTATATCGAATGGGTCAAGACGAGCCTAACCTAGAAATAAATCTAAACTAGCCTAACCTAACCTAACCTAACCTCACGAAACACAATTAAACTGATTGTGTTGTCCCGTTGTGTTTGCGGTACCGTTTGAATCAGCTTGGGCTTAACCTGCAAAGAGGTCAAACCTATCCTAACTTTAAAAAACCTGACCTAACCTAACCTAACTTAACTTCACGTAACACAATTAAACTCATTGTGTTGTTCCGTTGTGTTTGCGGTACCGTGTCATTTAGCTTCGGCTTAACCTATATAGAGGTTTAAACAATCCTAACCTAACAAAACCTGACCTAACCTAACATAGCCGAATGAAATTCAACCACACGTGTAGCTATGTAAGCGTACGGTTCTCAGTCTTAAATGTGTGCTATATTTAATAGGTGAACTCGATCTTAACTTACAAATGAAGGAAAAAGGACACGTTATAACAGGCAGAAAATAGACTGAAGTAGGTCTATAAATCAATTTAATTACGATAAAAAGCAAGATAAAATGTAAACACGAAAGATAGTATAAATATATCCCTTAAGTTTAAAAAAAGCAGAGAGAAAAAAATTTTGAATAAAACTCTTGTTCATTTGCATTCTTAAGTTATAATTCTACATTTTAATTGATACAAACATTGTCAGGTTAATTGAAATGTTGTCAATTCTACTTGTAGTTCTAAGTTTCTTCAAAGGAATAATGTGCGTCTAAATTTTTAACCACCTGTAGTACAATGAAATGAATTTTATTGTGTTACAACGGGAACACTTAAGTTAAGTTGTGTTGCGTTAAGCAAAATTTCGTTAGGTTCTGTTAAGTTAGATTCAGTTTTAGGTTAAGATCGAGTTAACCTATTAAATATAGCACACATTTAAAACTGAGAACCATACGCTTACATAACTACACGTGTGGTTGAATTTAATTCAGCTAGGTTAGGTTAGGTCAGGTTTTGTTAGGTTAGGATAGGTTAAACCTCTATGTAGGTTAAGCCGAAGCTGAATGACACGGTACCGCAAACACAACGGGACAACACAATGAGTTTCGTTGTGTTACGTGAAGTTAAGTTAGGTTAGGTTAGGTCAGGTTTTTTAGGTTAAGATAGGTTTGACCTCTTTGCAGGTTACGCCCAAGCTGATTCAAACGGTACCGCAAACACAAGGGGACAACACAATCAGTTTAATTGTGTTTCGTGAGGTTAGGTTAGGCTAGGTTAGATTTATTTCTAGGTTAGGCTCGACTTGACCCATTAGCACACATTTGCTACTGGGAAAATATGCTTCCAGAGTTTTACGTGTAGTTCAATAAATTTCTGTTAATTCAGGTTAGGTAAGGTCAGGTTCGGTTGGGTAAAGTTTTGTTAAATAAGTTGATATCAGACAAGGGTTGATCCTTCACAGTTGTCGACATGTTTTTGAAGTGAAAATTTGCATCACTGGCATTATTTTTAAATTTATTTGCCTCAGTGCATGATTTTTCGTCATTTTTTGAGGTTATGGCTCAACCATGACGTGAGGGGTGATTTTTAATACCGAATTTGAATTCAGCACCCCAAAATCCATAGAAATACGTGTGTCTTGTTACCAGATCCGCACACTTTTCTTTTTTGTGTGGCCGTGTTATTTTTCATCACACCAGGGGATAGTAAGTGCAAATAGGTTGCATAGTCCTAATTTAAAAACCCGATACGGAGTCCAATCAAATCGAATCCAATCCAATCCATTTTAATTCAACCCAATCCATTCGAATCCACTCCAATCCACTTCAATCTATTCCAATACAATTCACTTAAATTTAATCTAACCCATTACAATCTAAGGAAATACATTATGGCACAATTTATTTAATTCCAATCCATACCAATCCACTGCAGTAAATGCATTCTAATCCACTCTACTGAAATCAATTCCAATATATTTAATTTCAATCCAATACACTTTATACAATCCACTACAATCCATTCCAATATATTGCGATGAAAATGATTCTAATACAATCCAATTAATTTTAATCCACTCGACCCCAATCCAGTTTAATTCAATTCTCGAGACGAAGGATGAGTTAGATATTATATTTTATTTAGTGTGATAAAATATAATATCTGACGCTTGACTGCATGTCAGGTGGTATTCAAATGTGTCGAGCACTTTTCACAGGAGGGAAAAGACAAAGACTTTGCTTCCGCTCTTAAATAAAAAAGTCTATTATGTTCAAAATAAAAGAAATTTGCTCAACTTTTAATTTTAGGAGTGATTCTGGTTGCGCCAAGACAATGCTTCTTTTGTGAAAAGAACGTTTGCACCTAAGCGATCGTTTGAACGACCATTTTTTTATGTTCCTAACATTTGTCCGATTTAAAGTGTGCCAGATACTATGGGACAAAACCTATGACCATTTTTATAAAATTCCTAATAATTTTTTCAGGTACCCGTTGAAAAATTACTGACTTTCTAAGGATTTTTCAGGTCAAGAAATTCGAAACAACATTATATTTTATTTAGTGTGATAAAATATAATATCTGACTCGTCCTTCGTCTCGAGAATTGAATCAAACTGGATTGGGGTCGAGTGGATTAAAATTAATTGGATTGTATTAGAATCACTTGCATCGCAATATATTGGAATGGATTACAGTGGATAGGATAAAGTGTATTGGATTGGAATTAAATAGATTGGAATTAATTTCATTAGAGTGGATTGCAATGCATTTACTGAAGTAAATTGGCATAGATTGGAATGAAATGAATTGTGTCATAATGCAGTCCAATCCACACCAATCCAATTCATTACAATCCAATCTATTCAACTCATTCGAAACCAATTCACTTCATTCAGATCGAATCTAATTCAATTCAATTCTTGAGGCAAAGGATGAGTAACTATTTATTTTGTATCACAGTCTCACATATCACAGTCTCAGTTATTTTAGAATACGCTGTACCCTAAGTAAAAATTTTGCATCCTGTCCTAAAAAGTGCTATTTTAGGTATCGTTTGTAGTACCTACAAACGCACTTATGATGGCGGTGTAAAAAATATTATTGAATAAAAACATTACTATCTGTACGGAAGAATTGGAAAATGCTTCTTACATTAGGAAGCGAAACCGTCAAAATCCTCTTCTAATTCCCAAGTTTGGCAAATTAGGATTATGACTTGGAATAAAAATTCAACTGAGCATGAAGTTTCGATAGGTAGGAAGGCAATATTGTCTCCTAAAACTATTCTATTTGAGATCTTCAAAAGATTAAGTCATGACCCTGTCGACATAAATTGATTTGTTTAACACAAAACGAAGACAATCATGGTCCCGATCCAAGAAGCACATTGATGAGTGGTAGTTTATGGAGGTTAGGGTCTACATCGGAAATTTTGAGAAGTGGCGTATTTTCTTTCCTTTTCGTAAAAAAACGAGTGGGCAGAGAAAAGGGTTCTGCTTACCCAGTCTTCCCCTCCCTCTGGATCAAAGAAAGACATGGTCAGGAAATGAATCCTTTGTTTTCCTACAGCCTGTCAGTTTGTAGTGATTTAAATGGCATCTTGTGGTATTGTTTGGGACTAATTTCGCCATCCTGGAAGTTGTGGATAATCTCGTCTTTTACTGTTTGTATCTTTTCTGGGGCCGAGAAGATGCGAAGTTTTCAATAACAAAATATTAAAAAAGTCTGCTTATATCGAGTATGCGCCCTATCAAGCGAGGAACCTCGGACTTTATTTATTGTATTTAACATTGGATAATCTACACAAAATATTGAGTAGTATGAATTTTGGAGTGAATGGTTTGGGTTTAAAGCTTATCGTAAATTAAAGAAAGATTGTTGTGTTCGAAAGATAAGTTTAAATGTTTTGTTTCATAGGACAAAGGAGCATAGGTCAAAGCTAAGATGAATTGATGTGCGTAGTGTGAGTCTCCATTCGTCTTGTCGTCGCGTCCAAATGATGCGATTCCATCTTGGAGAGATAAACTGAAAAGACGCTAACTCGCGTGGCGAATTCTCGAAGCATCAAACGCCCATAGCAATTGTATTAGGAAAACCAGCGCCCTCAACTCTGTAGCACCTTTTTATTTTATCTCCACGAGATAGAAGAACCTTCTTATTTAGCTTCTCCAAAATCGACCCTTTTCATTTGGAAATATTGAACAAAGTCGTAAAAAATTAAGAGAATTGGTACTTACTTAGGCCATGATTTAATTGCCGTTCAGCGGTACTTTTGAGAATGTTTTTCACTTCCTGATTGTGTGGGTCTTCGGAAGCGACGGATTTAGCAGCAGATAAAAGAGCCTCTCTGAGCTTTGGCTCCCGGTTCGATTGCCAAGCTTCCTGGGCTGTTTCCTCGCTGTTGGACAGAATGAATGAGGGCATTGGAATTCCGGTGAGCAAATCGCATGCATAGAAATTAAATGGAATGGATCGGAACGTATAATGTAGAAACCGCACGAGCAGGGAATGTTTACGACAAGACCGTTAATCGACGTTCGACATTCCCATTTAATTCTCGTATACCACAGCTTAACTAGCATTTTACCTGTCAGCTTTCAGCCGGTAACAATGACCATTGTGTTCGTAGTACTCTTCCAGATGAGCATTGTGAGCGAGCAAAGCTCGGAAAGTCTCCTCCTTCAGTGTTGTTGGCACCCAGCCCATAGTGTAATCCGACCCGACTAAAAGCTAATGTGCAAAACGAGAAATTAAACTTGTTGAACCATTTTCTTATTGTCTTATTTCTCATCAGTTTAAATAGTAGATTAATTCTAGGTAATCGATTTTGAGTCAACAACATTTTATTCAAACTTTGAATCCTAGCGAATTATAAATTTGAGAAGAGAAGGGAAAGAACCTAACTTTTAGAGTTGGAGTCAAAATCAAAATTTGTCTATCCAAAATTATCAATTCAATTGTTGGGAAACAAACTAACTAGAGTCTGTCGTTTGATTAGCTGAAAAATTCAGTAGGGTCTGGAACTGTCCAGCGTATGTTGTAACAAATTTTACTTTCGCAGCTAACAAAAATAATTGTAGAAACAATTGATCATTATATAAAATATTTTATTAGACTTCTCGTAGACATGTTTTTTTTGTTAAAACCAATTGGGAGGGGGGGATTCGAAATTCCTTTCATTTTGAATGCTCTCTTATGATTATCAAAAATAAAAACCGAATACAGTTGGGAAAAAATTGAATACATAGTTTAGAAAATGTTTTGAAATCTCACCAGGAGAAAACAGCCTCTAGAATAACGATGAGATGCGTTTATCTCGTCCAAAAATAATTCGGCCAACCTTGGATCCACGTCTGGATTTCTGGTTGTTCCGTACTGCGTATCAACGAGCAAAACCTGATGAAATATTTTTAATTAGTATGAAATTAATTAATTAATTTTATTTTCATAAATATCGATTTTTAAATTTTTTAAAAAGATTTATTCTTGCGCGATAAGGCTAAAAAGAAAATTACCTCGATTCCCATTCCATCGAAGGTTGATTGCAGCAATGGACCAACGACTTCCAAAAGTTGCTGTCGCTCTTCAAAAAATTCTGAAGCATATATTTTTTTAGACAAAATAATAAAACAGCTGGTTTGAGTTTTTTTGCAAATATTATGTAAAGCTGTTTCGCAGAGCTGCTTTAAAATTGAAAGTTATAAACTCAGCAAAAATATAAATTATACAAATTCAAATAAAAAAATTATCTACAAAAGATAGTGCAGGATCGGATAAGATAAAATTAGAACTGGTCGAGTAGAAACCTATAGAATAAGATATGATAGGAAAGGATCGAAAGAATCAGGTAGGATCGGGTAGGGTAGGATAGGAGCGGATAGTAGCGGATACGGTACAATAGGATAAGATGATATAGGAAAGGAAGGTATAGGATCGGAAATGATGAGGCAGGACAGGTAAGAATAAGATCAGATAGACTTGAATAGAATCGGATAGAATCAGATAAGATCGGATATGATAGAAGGGATAGGATTGGATAAAGCGAATGGGATAGGAACTAGTATGACATGCTCAGATACGATCAAATAGAATAAGATAGAATAGGAAGAATAGCATTTGATTGGATAAAATTAGGTAGAATCGGATATGCTATAATAGGATCGGATCAGCTAGCATCGAATATGGTCTGATTGAATCAGATGATTAGATAGACTTGGATAGGATTGGATCAGATCAGTTAGTATCGGGTAACATAAGATCTGATAGTAACAGATACGACATAATAAAATAAGATAGGATATGCTGGGAAGGGTGTAAAAAGATAGAATTTGATAGGATAGAGTATGATCAGATAGGAAAGGTTCAGATAGCATCGGATAGGATCAGATGGGATCGAATGGGAAGAATATGCTAGGTTTGGATTTGACAGGATCATATATGACCAAATAGGACAGGTTCGGATATGGTTAAATCGGACAGGATGAGATAAGACTGGATAGGATAAAAAGGATATGATCGCATACAATAGAAAGTATGTGGTCGGATAGTATAGGATTTCATGGAATTGGATCATATTGGATTAAATAGGATAGGACAGAATCATATAAGATCGGATATAATAAAATAGGATTCGATATGATAGAAGAGATACTATTGGATAAAGCAAATGGAACATAAACAAGTATCACATACTCAGATTGGGTAAAATTAGGTAGTATCAGATATGCCATAATAGGATCGGATCAGATAGCATCAAATATGGTCGGATTATATCAGATGATCAGGTAGGCTAGGATAGGGTCAGATCAGATAGGCTTGGGTAAGATCTTGTAGGATTGGATAGAATAGTGTAAGATATGATAGTATCGGATAGGATAAGATAGGACAAGATATTACCCGATAGGATAGGATCGGATATAATAAGATAGGTTAGGAAGAAGAGCATATGATTGGATAAAATTAGGTTGACTCAGATATGATATGATAGGATCGGATTATATAATATCAAATATAATCTTAAATATCTAATATATCAGACGTGAGATTTGGATATGATTGGATCATATCAGATAGGATCCGGTGAGATAAGATGGGTTAGGATCATTAAGGGGTCGAATTAGGAAAAGATAATATAGGATATGAAGAATATGATAGGATCAGGTTAGATCGGATCAGATAAGATAATATACAATCGGATTGTATCGAATAGGATCCGATATGACAGGATCAGATATGGTGGCGCAGAATAAAATTTGACCCGTTGTAATAGAAAGGATGTAATAATATATAATAGAATACTAGAGGAGAGGAAGGGCATAATAGGATCGGATCAGATAGAATCGGCTAAGAGTGGATATAAAATGATAGGGTAGGATAAAATAGGATAAAGTCGCATAAGATAAGATAGTATATAAAGGATTGGATCAGTTAGGTTCAGATAATAGGATAGAGTATGATATATTATCGGATAGGACAATATTGAATCATATAAGATTGGATAGGATCGGTTAGCATCAGATAAAATATGATAGGGTAGGATGAAATAAGATAGAATAGGATAAGTTGAAAAAGAACAAATTGGATCGACTAGGTTCGTTAGGATCGATAGAATAGTAAAAGATAAGGAGGATAGGATTGGATAAAATCGGATCGGTTCAACTGGGTCAGGATTAGATAGGATCGGAACGGATGTCATTAAATTGGATAGGATCTTATAGGACAGGATCGAATGAGAAAGGATAGACTTAGATAGGATTGTGTAAGATAAAATAGGATCCTATTTTAAATTTAATTTCTAAAAGTAAGGATCGAATAAGATCCGATTCTGACTTCTATTCCTTAAATTTAGGATCGGATAGGAGCCGATCCTAACTTTAAGTTCTTAAATGTATGATCGGATAGGATCCGCTTCTGAATTTAATTTTTCAAGTTTAGGATCGGTTAGGATCCGATCCTGAATTTGAATTGTTTATTTTCAAAAAAATACCACGCCATCACACCCTTTGTATAACACTAGAAAAGCTGGAGGCAGTAAAATTAACCCTATGGTTTACAAGGATGAAGGCAGTATCTGTTTTACAAACGGGAAGTTATATTTTTTTTCAAACCGACCTCGATATCGACTAGGCAACTCTTGCCTCGTAAACGGAGATTGGAATTTTAGCGGCGTTCTACAGACTGCGAGATTTTCCTTTGAGTCAAATCGGTTGAACTTTCATTTCCGTTCGGCGAACCGCTAGAATTGAGACTAAGTAGCAAAGCAATCTCGAAAAAGCTCTGAAAGCCCCAAATCCCCAGAAGAAAGTTTATACATAAAACTAAAAGAGTAAAATTAAAAGAAAGATTCGACTTTTTTTAAAAACAAAATTTTAATTATTTCTTATTTAAATTGGAAATTGCAGTTTACAATATTTTAAATATAAAAAGTCTCTCCATTTATTGGAATTTTCTAACAAAAGAAGTCAAATTTAGTAAATTCACTGCCGCTAAATAGAAGGTTTAATTTCAGATGAATTTTATTTAATTTTCTCATTATTATAAACAAACTAATTACCATAACTGGTACCTGCTAAATTTTTGGACTCGAATGTATTGTTTAAAAGCATTTTATTATTAAAATATGTTAAATTAATATCGTATTGTAACCGCGCACAAAAAAACAATAATATTTAAAAGCTTAAACAAGTTTTGTAAATAAATTAACTTATTTCGCATTTCTATGTGTAGAAAATGTTTATTTTCGGCGAAATCATATCTCTTCATTCAAAAAATAACACTTGTTCACTATAAGTTGTCATCCAAAAACATTTGTTATTTTTAAAAATAATTGTTATAAAAAAATTCACTAATTGGGAATTTCTGTGCGCAGAAAATCCATCAAAGAAAATTGCGTAGAAAAGTTTTCTGTTGTGCATTATCATTCCTTTGTAATTGAAGAATAAAATTTAAAAACTATAGACTGCCATAAAAGACAATTTATTATTGTTCTAAATAACTATAAAAAAAATTAACTTAGTTGGCACTTCTATGTGTAAAAAATTTTTTTATTGCGTAATTATTTCTTTTCACGCAAAGAATAAAATTTATAAACTATAGTCCGCTATAAAATAAAATTTATACCACTAATAATATTTTTAAACAAACTCACTTATTTGGAATGTTTATGCAGAGAAAATTATCCTTTTATGCGTAATTATTTTTCTTATATTAGGTGTAAAATTTATAGACAATAGGCTGACATTTTAGAATATTTTCTATCATGATAAACATTGTTTATAAACAGATTTAATTACTTGGCATTTCTATATACAGACATTTTGTTCCTATGAAATCATGTTGTCTAAATAATTGAATTTGCTTATCAAAATTGTTGGTATCAATGGCAAATGTTATAGGATAGTACATTATTGTATAAAAATTTTATTCTTTAGATGAAGCGAAATGATTTCGACAAAAATAAATTTTTCATGCTTAGAAATGTCAAATAAATGAATTTGTTTATAAAAATGGTTTATAATAATGACAGATGTTGCTGATTTTCAATTTATTGTAAATAAGTTTCACTCTTCAGATAAAAAGAAATGATTCCGCAGAAAAGAAAATTGTTTAATGGATTGACATTCCGAATAATATAATTTGTTTGAATACATTGTTTATGAAAATGAAAAATGTTGTTGGATAGAAAATTATTTTGTAAAAATTTAAATCATTAGGTGAAGCCAAATGAATCCACTAAAAAGATAAATTTTTGTGCATAAAAATGACAAATAGGTGGGTTTGTTTGAAAGAATTGTTTATAACAATAACAAACGTCGTTAAAGGGCAGTCTATCGTATACAATTTTTATTCTTTGGATGAAAATAATTGACTCCACAAAAAAGAAAAATCTTTCACCCATAAAAATGCCGAATACGTGAATTTGTTTATGAAACTTACATTTAAATATTAATTATTGTTGTAAGTTTGTACTAGATTTTAATAAAATATCAATCTGACACTTTTGCATTTGAAACGCATTTGAAACGCAAGATTTCTTACTTGCAGGTTCAAAGTATGCAGTACTCTATTAAAGCAAGATCTTTCATGACTATAGAAATGCTATTCTAGAATTATTTTATTTTTAAATTGTTCAACTAAGACCAAGATGCAGGTTTAAATATTTTTTTAACAAAAGACAGATAGACTATAAAAAAAATCAACAGTTTGCTTTGTATCTAAACTTTGCATTTGAAATCCTTTGGTGGGTATGAAAATGCATTGTGCTTTCAGCGTAATGCAAAAGGAAAGTGTTAAAGATGTAGATATAGAGGGTGAACCTTTTCAACGCCATTATCATGAATAGACTGCAGACGGAGTTCAAAGAATGGCAGAAGTAAAAAGAATAGAAAGAAAATACTTTTCAGAATATTTTTCGCGCCATATTTCTTGTGAATTTTGACATTGAATTATCTTAAAAAATAAATTTGACACGCCTATACTCCAAATTTCTTAAAAGATAAATGAGAAAATAAAAATTAACAATATTTTTCTCTCATTAAATAATAAAAATTGAGTCCCGATAATCTTATATATATATATATATAAAAAGCTCGTGTGACGATGTTTGTCGCCAATAAACTCCGAAAATACTTAACCGACCTTGATGAAATTATGTATACTTTGTGTAATTTGGTCCAAATTGAAGGATAGAATACTTTTAATCTCGATTAATTGCCTCAATTTTTTTTTGCAAATAAATGATGCCACAATGTAACTTGGCACGAATGTGACTTGAAGAAATGGAGAATGCACAATCATTTTTCATCATAAAATAATTAAAATTAAGCATTCCATTTCCCATCAAGTTTTCCTTTCATTTCAAATGACTTCCTTATCTTAGAAATAACCAGCTTATTCTCTCTAGCCGAGTATCAGCTTGAGCTTTTTTAATATCCTTCATAAAAGACAAGGTATTATAAACTGACAGGCGCTGGGTCTGTTCCTGGATTATATAATTTAAAATAAACGCTCGTTTACACACAGTTAAATAAAGTAACTCCATAGATATGCTAGATGTGTTGGTACTCACCCTCTCTTTCACCAGCAATGAATATCTTAATAAGACGTGGAGCTGGCAGGTGGGCAGGGGGTGGTCCACCCCTAACCACCCCTGCTATCAATTCTACTTCGAGATTCATTTTTCCTCTCAAGAGCTTGTTTTATATTTAGTTTTTCTTTTATTTTTATTACAGAAAAGCTATTTCGATTTTATTATCTCTTTGGCTTATCTAATTTGAAATGATTTAATACTACGATTGAATTGCTTTGACAGCCAACGATTCTAATTTCTAATATCGACAAGTAGAGAATTCTATAGAATTTCCTCTTGTCTGTACTTTTGTGTTCAACAATTTTAAATATATCCTTTTCAACTGACAACTATTATTTATATTTAAATATTAATCTACCTCCGGCAATAAATATTAAACTTTATTATTATAGAATAATTAGGTAACTTCGTTTTTGGATTGTCTTCGCAGTTCAGGAGTTGAGAATTACCTGCTAATTATATTCTAATTTCTCACTATCTTAATTGTCTTTAGTTTTTCCTTATTTGTCTTTATTTATTTTTTTACTTTATTTTAAGATCTAGTTTTGTGTGGGAAAATCGATGGTCAAATTACTTTCGGGGCATGGAATTCCTCTGGGGAGGGATAAAAGTGTTAATTGTAGAAAGTGAAGCAAATCGTCTTTGTCATGTCGTATTGAAATCCTGTAACAAACAAAGAAAAAAGGCTTTTCAACAAACCCATTTGTCTAAAAATTTCACTACAAACTGCCAAGTACTAACTTGCAGGAAATTAGGATTCTTTTACTATCTCCTGAATTATTTATCTTTTTATTTCCAAAATTAAATTTTATAGCAGTTCAGTCGATCTATAGCCCAAGCTATTCAACCGATTTGTCTAAAATTTTTAAGAAACATTAACAATGTAAAGCATCGAAGCTAATTTTGAGAGAACTGTGATTACTTGTCTCTTTCTTGAGTTAATTCACTTTTTATGTCAAAAAATAGGAGTTCTTGTCACCTCAGTCGACCTGTAGCCTGAAATATTAAACGAAATCGTCAACAAATTTTCAGATAAGTTGTCCATATAATGCTCCATCGCTGATTTTAAGGAAATTTTGATTCGAGTTTTATTTATAGAGTTATTTCACATTTTATGAACAAAAATATTTAACAAATCGTCTAAAAGTTTTAGGATAAAATAAATAGATGGAGCTATATTGCTACTTTACAGGAAATTTAGATTTATTTATGATTTCTAGAGTTATTTCACTTTTTACGCTCAAAACGTGACTTTTTTGCACTTCAGTTGACCTGCAGCATAAAATATTCAACGAAACCGTCTAAAAATTTTCAAATGAATTCAAGTGATAAAGCCTTATTGCTCATTTTAAGAAAGTTTAGATTAGATTTTTATTTCTTGAGTTATTTCACTTTTAATGCTCAAGACGTGCCTTTTTGGCACTTCAGTCGACCTGTAGCTTAAAATATTTATCCGATTTGCCTTAAAATTTTCAAATGCATTTACAAGATAAAGTTCTATCGTTTACTTCTAAAGAAATTTTAATTTAATTTTTAGTTTTAGAGTTATTTGATTTTATATGCCCAAAATTCAACTTCTTATCAATTCAGTCAACCTGTAGCCAAAAAATCTTTTACTGATTCGTCAAAACGATTCTTGGTAAATTAAGCACATAGGGTTTCATCGTTGATTTCATAGAAATTTCAATTAGATTTTTATTTGTTGAGTTATTTCACTTTTTATGCTAAAAAACGCCTTCTTGGTATTTTAGTGTACCTGTAGAAATTGTAATTATACTTTTATTTCTGGAGTTATTTCACTGGTTATGTCAAAAAACGCGCGTTTTTGGCATTTCAGTCAACCTGTAGCTTATCCGATTTGTCTAAAATTTTTCAGATGCATTGACTAGATGAAGTTCTATCGTTTAATTTCAGGGAAATTTTCGTTAAATTTTTAGTTTTAGAGTTATTTCACTTTTATGCCCAAAATTGTACTTTTTAGCAGTTCAGACGACCTGTGGCCTAAACTATGGAACCGATTCTCCTCAAATTTGTAGGATAAATTCGCTAGACAATGTTCTGTCGTTGATTTTAAGGAAATATTAATTCGATTTTTATTTTTGGAGTTATTTAACTTTTCACGTCTAAAATTCGATTTTTTAGCAAATTAGTCAACTTGCAGCCTAAAATATTCAAACTATTCATCTAAAAAATTAAGGGTAAATTGATTAGATGAAGTTCATGTGCAATTTTTAAGGAAATATTGATTAATTAATTGTTTCTTGAGTTATCTCAATTTTCATACCTAAATTTATATTTTTTAATAGTTGACTCGTTCTGCATCCTGAAATATTTATCCGATTCGTCTGAAAATGTTCATATAAATTGACTGCATGAAGCTCCATCGCTGATATTAAGGAAATTTTTATTTTTATTTCTAGAGTTATTTTACTTTTTATGCTCAAATTTAGATTTTTTAGTAGTTCAGTCGACCTTTAGCCTAAAAAATTCATTCAATTCGCACAAACATTTTCAGATAAATTAAATAGATGAAGCTCCACCACTGATATTATGCAAATTTGGATTCGAATTTTATTTCTACAGTTATTTTACTTTTTATGGTTAAAATTGGACTTTTTATCAGTTTACAAGACCTGTAGCCTAAAAAATACATTCAATTTGTCTGAGAAATTTAGGCTAAAGTGACTAATGAGGCTATAGCTCTTATTTCAAGGACATTTTTATTCCATTTTTATTTTTACAGCTATTTCACTTTTTATGCTTAAAATTTGTTTAACAGTTCAGTCAACTTGTGGTCTAAAATATTGAATCGATTCGCCAAAAATGTGTAGGATAAATACACAAGACGAAGTTCTATTGCTGTCATTAAAGATTTTCCAACTAGATTATTATTTCTAAAGTTATTTCACCTTTTATGTCCAAAATTCGATTTTTTATCAGTTTAGTTGACCCGTTAATTGATATAATTATCCGATTTGTCTAAAAATTTTAGGCTAAAGTGGCTAGATGAGGCCATAGCTGTGATTCCAAGGATATTTTCATTCCATTTTTATTTCAAAAGTTCTTTCACTTTTTATTCCTAAAATTTTATTTATAACAGTTCAATCGACCTGTGGCCTAAAATATTGAGCCGATTTGTCTAAAATGTTTAGGATAAATTGACTAGATGAATTTACATCCTTGATTTTTAAAAATCATTATTAATATTTTCATTTCTAGAGTTATTTACATTTTTATGCCCAAAATTAGACTTTTTAGCAGTTCAATCGATCTTTAAGCTCAAATGTTGAACCGATTCATCTACAAATTTTAGGATAATTTGAATAGATAAAGGTCATGTGCTATTTTTCAGGAAATTTCCACTAATTAACTCTTTCTTGAGTTATCATTTTTTTTATGCCCCAATATCGATTTTTTAGTAGTTTAGTTTACTCGTCCTGTATCCTCAAATATTTATCCCATTTGTCTAAAAATTTTCAAAAAAATTGACCAAATCTAGCTGCATCGCTGATTTCAAAGAATATTTAAGTAGATTTTTATTTCTACAGTTAGTTCACTTTTTACGCAAAAACCACGAGTTTTTAGCACCTCAGTACACACGCAGCATAAAATATTCATCCGATTGCTCTAAAAATGTTCTGAAACATTTACCCGATAAATATCCATCACTGATATTAAGGAAATTTTTATTAGATTTTTATTTCTAGAGTTATTTCACTTTTTATGGCCAAAAAACGCCTTTTTGGCACTTCAATCGACCTGTATCCTAAACTATGTATCCGATTCATCTAAAACTTTTCATATAAATTGACTAGATGAAGCTGCATCGCTGATATGGAGGAAATTTTGATTAGAGTTTTATTTCTGGAGTTATTTCACTTTTTATGTCCAAAATTCGATTTTTTAGCAGTTCAGTCGGCCTCTATCTTGAAAAATTTATCCGATTCGTTTGA
>NC_046657.1:2423884-2440792 GCF_010883055.1 Belonocnema kinseyi
AAGCTCCATCGCTAATATTTAGGAAATTTTTAATAGAGTTTTATTTCTGGAGTTATTTCACTTTTTATGTCCAAAATTCGATTTTTTAGCAGTTCAGTCGGCCTCCATCTTGAAAAATTTATTCGATTCGTCTGAAAATTTTCAGATAAACTAATTAGAGGAAGCTTTATCACTGATATTGAAGAAATTTTTATTTGATTTTTATGTCTAAAGTTATTTTACTTTGTATGCTTAAAATTTCACGTTCCAGCAGTTCAGGTGACCTGTAGCCTAAAATATTGATCCGATTCGTCTATAAATGTCAGGCTAGTTTGACCAGGTAAAACTAAAGCACTATTTAACAAGAAGTTTGGATTCATGTTTTAAAATTACTTTCAGCAGATAAATGTTCTCACGGTTGATTTAACTGTTTATCGTTGTTTCTTAAGTACTGTGTAGAGAGTTTTTCCTTTTAGGAAAGTGGCATCCCTCTGGGTTATCCAATTATATCATCAAGTTATTTCATCCTCGTAGAAAGTGAAGCAAATTGTCTCTACCACGTCGTATCGACATCATTCTTCCCTTTATTGCAGAGTCTGAGAAGCTGAGGTGGACAAAATGATTACCGACTTGGTGGATTTGGACAAGTCCATTGAGGGTACGATGTACTTCCTGAAGAATTAGTTACACGTCTCCAGGAGTTATGTTTCTTGAGGGTTCGACCTCATTTTGGTGATTCGATCCCATTATCGTGACGTGCTCTTTACTCTGTAACAAAAAAAAAGACGATCTTACCAAGGAGAATTTCTTGTAGTGAAAAATCTAACTCGAAAATTTGGTGTAAAATATTATTATTAAAATTCAAAAATTTTAATTATTATTATTATTATGGACATTTTTATCATCATTCTTATAGTATAAAATTATATAATGGGTTAGGTTACATTTTTCACCAAATATTTGATTTTTTAAGCGAAAAAGATGGATTTTTTATAAGGGAGTGGAATTTTTAATTGCAAAAGTTAAATTTTTGAAAAAGGTTAATTTTCGGCTTAAAGAGATGAATTTTCAATTAAGAAAGATGACTTTTTCTCAATAAAAAACGAATTGTCATCCCAAAAGGACAAATTTGTAAGAAAACAGAATTGTCAGAAAAGAGTACTTTAACAAAATATTAGAATTTCCAACTGAAAAAAAGAATTTTCAACCAAGAAAATTAATTCTGTATCAAAACTCGATTTTTTACCGAAATACATGAATTTTCAACCATGTAGTTGATTATTTAAATAAAAATTTTAAATCGCTAAAAAAAATTATGAAACAGTTAAATTCCACTAAAAATAATAAATTTATGATAAATTAGTTCAAAAAGAACGAATTGCAAAAAAAAATGAATATTTAACCAAATAGTTTAATTTTTAATCCTAAAATACAAACTAAATTTACGATCAAATAGTTGAGTTTTCAACTAGAATAATTAATCTTGTACCTTAAAAAGGATTTTTTTTTTAAATAAAAAAATATTTTAATTTAAAAACACTAACAGCTGAATTCAATTTAACAAAAAATCATTTTCAGCCCCCAGGATTAATTTTGTACCCAATCGTTGAATTTCCTAGTTATTAGCGAAAATTTTTCAAAAGAACGTGGAATAGCTACATTTTCAGATAAAAAAATTAATTGTTCGCAAACAAAGTTCAACAGAATATTAAAATTTTCCAAATAAGTAGTTTAATCCTTAGCCGAAGAGTAAAATTTTCTTACCAAGGTTATTTAATTTTCAAACAAAAATACGAATTAAAAAAACATAACAAATCATTTTCTATAAAACAGCTGAGTTATTATCAACGAAAGATATGAATTTTCAACAAAAAAGTAAATTTACGAAAAATGGTAAAATAAAATAAATAAATAAAAAAATTTCAAATTATACAGAAATATTTTCAACAAAAAATGGCATTGCTATATTTTCAGATAAAAAAAAAATTTGTTAGAAAATAATGTCAACAGAATATTTAATTTTCTATGAAAAAAGTTAGTTTTTAACAAAAAAGTCATTTTTAACCCAATAGTTTAATTTTCTAACAAATTGATGAAGTTTCAGACCTAACAAGCGAATTTGATCAAACCGAAAAAATAAATTTTTAACGAAAAAGTTAATTTACGACCAAATATTTAAACTTTAAACTAATGATGAATCTAAAAAAAAATCTTTGCATAGTATTTTAACTTTAAACCCAGTAGTTGGTTTTGCAACAGAAAATGAATTCACAAGGTAACCTTTAATAGTTAATATTTGAATCAAAAAATTTAATTTTAAATCAAAAACTGTTGAATTCAACCAAAAAACATAAATTTTCAACAAAATAGTTGAGTCATCAACCAAAAACATATTAATATTTGACAAACTAGTCGAATTTTGAATAAGGAAAGGAATTTTTAAACCAAAAAAATTAGATTTTTCTAGAAAAAAACACGAATTTTCAACTAAGTACTTGAATTTCAAAAAATAAGGAAGTTTCAACGAAAGTTCAACATTCAATCGAATATTTGAACTCTTATTTAAAAAATCATTTTTCAACTCTGAAGATTAACTTTCTACAAAAAAAAAATATTCAACCAAATAGTTAAATTTTCTAGTTATTAAGGAACACTTTCAACAAAAAATGGAATAGCTACATTTTCAGGTTAAAAAATGTTAACAAAAAAAAATCAGCAGAATATTTAAATTTGTCAAATAAATAGTTTAATTCTTAACCAAAATATTAAATTTTTTCCCAAAGTAATTTAATTTTCAACAAAAAATAGAATTAAAAAATAGAAAAAAAAACCTAAGAAACGTATTTTCTGTAAAATCGTTGAATTATCAACCATAAATATGATTTTTCAACAAAAAAGTTCATTTACGACAACTATTTGATTTTTCGACTAAAAAGTGAGTTCTTAATGAAACATGCAATAGTAAATATTTAAATAAAAAGTTTTTTGGTTGAAATCTTAACCCATAAAATTAATTTTTCACAAAAAGAAGAATTTCAAACAAAAAAAATTTGTATTTTCACTAGAAAACAGAGGTTAGCACCTAAAAATTCAATTGTTAAGTTTCTTGTTTAAAAAGAACTAATTTTTAGCAAAAAAGGAACGAACTTTAAACCAGTTGAACTCAACTAATAAACAGTTTTTTTAAAATAGTTGAATCCCTAAACATAATTAAAAATTCTCAACAAGAAACATTAATTTTGTACCCAAATAGACGAATTTTCAAGAAAATAGATCAATTTTTAACCTAATAGTTGAATTTTCAAATTATACAGAAAAAAATTGTAAAAACAATGGAATAGCTACATTTTCAGATTGGAACAAAAGATTTTTAACCAAAAAACAATTTCAACGGAATATTTAAATTTCCTAAGTAGTTTGATTTTTATATAAAATTAATTTAACTTTCAAACGAAAAGTTCACTTTTCTATCTAAGTAGTTTGATTTTTAACCAAAAATATTATTTTTTAACAACAAATTTAATTTTCATCCAGGAGTTTATTTCTCTAACAAATTGATGAACTTTCAAGTCTAAAATTTGATTTTTTTTACAAAACGCCTGAAATTTCAAACTAAAAATATAAATTTTTAACAATAAAGTTACGTCACGACAAAATACTTTAAATTTTAACTAAAGTGATAAACCTTAAACAAAAGAAAGAAAATTATGCCTGTACAAAGTATTTCAACTTTTAACGAAGTAGTTGATTAAAAAAAATTATTTCTCGAAGAAAAATTTAATAGTTAATAAAAAACTGTTGAATTCAACCAAAAAAGATGAATTTAGGAAAAAATTGAATCGTCAACCAAAACACATTAAATTTCAACTAAGTAATTGAATTTTTGATAGAAAATTTAATTTTCCACTAAAAAATGAAATCATTAAATTTGAAGAAAGAAAATTAATTTAAAAAAAAGAATTTTCATTAAATACATGAAATTATAACCAAATTGTAAAATTTCAAACATGATTTTCAAACAAAAAGGTTAATTATGTAACAAATAGTTAAATTCTCAAATAAATAGCTCAATTTTTAATTTGACCATTTTCAACAAAATAGTTAAATTCTTAACTAAAGATATCAATTTTTAACTAAAATAATGAAGTTTCAACAAAAGAGTTTAACATTCCTTCAAGTATTTTAAATTCCAAAAACAAAAAATGAGATTTTTTATCCCAGAAGTTTAATTTTACACCAAAAAAAGAAGATTTTTGTTGAGAAAAAACATAAATTTTCAACCAAATAGTTGAATTCTGAGCCACAAGCAAATTAATTTTAGACAAAAAAAAGAAAAAAAATTTTCAACAAAATACACCAAACTATCGCTTTCAGTAAAGTATCGGGAGTTGCCTTTAAATGACCTTGGACTGATTTCGGGGGACAGAAATGTAAACAGTGAGGGGCGCCTGACTCGTTTCCAATTGGAATATATTATATATTATATAATATAATATATATTCTCGCCCTACTCCCCTGAGAAACTGCGTGAGCCAGCTGTTCTAAGAAGGCTGAGAACGGGGTGACTGAAAGCGAGAGTTTGGTGTAATTCAATTTTTAACCAAAGTGATTAATATAGGGTATCAGTATTATCATCGGAATGGTAAGCGACCAGCCAAATGGGATACTTATCACATTACGTGAAAATAAATACCTATACTGTCGATCAAAGATACCCGTCGAATTCAGATTTTCACGTTAAAACAACAATTTTAATTGAATTTGATCTGTGAAAAAATATCTCTTTCCTTCGCTCCGCTGGGAATCGAACCCAGGTCTTCCTATTGCCGGTTGGGTGATCTATCCACTAAGCTACTGCAGAGATCGAAAGAGCAGTATTTTTCAGATATTTCATATGACTAGTTTTTTTCTAAACAGTCATGGATATAAAATATAGGAAATCTGTATTATAATAATAATGGTGAACGACCGATTAGGTCAGATACTTATCACATTACCTGAAAATGGATAGCTACACTATCGATCTAAGTCACTAGGGTGCTCTTACCACTAAGCTACTGGACAGATCGAATGAAGAATATTTTTTCAAAGACATGCAATATGGAAAGGTTTTCTCTACAGAGTCATTTATCACACCATTTTTCTCATTTTTTCTCACCAGTAGCTTAATGGGTTGTGCACCAGATCGACAATGATGACTTGGATTCGATTCTCAGCGGAGCGAAAAGGAGGGATAGGTTTTTTAGAGATCAAATTAAATTATAAATTAAAAATAAACGTAAAATTATCAATTTGACGGGGATTTTAGATTGATAGTGTAGACATCTATTTTTGCGTAATGTAATAAGTATATCATCTGATCGGTAGTTTACCATCCCGATGATAATACAGATTTCCTATGTCTTGTATTTATGACTCTTTCTAGGCAAACTTGTTACATAGCATGTCTGTCAAAAAAGATTCTTGTTTCGAGCTTTCCAGTAGCTTAGTGAGTAGAGCACCCGACCGGAACAGGATGATCTGGGGTCGATTCCCAGTGCAGCGAAGGAAAGAGAGCTTTTTCACATAATTGAATTGTAAAATTAAATTATTATTATTGTTAATAAAATTTTTTTTAATTTTTATATCATCTGATGCATTTATAAACAAAAAAATGTGCTCACACCGAGGTTTGTTCTTTAATTGTGATAACATTTTAATGTCTGATTTTTAAACTTTTTTTAGACTTGGATAACGACAAACTATTGTTTTCGTTATTACAAATGTTATAAACAAAATTTTTAATTTAAGCTAAATTTTCACTTACAAATTCTGACTTTTTTAATAATACATAAAAACTCAACGTTAATAAAAAAGAAATAAATCTTCTTAATTAAAAATGTCGCACAGCAATGAGCTGGAAAATTCAATAGTATCATAAATCCTTGGTTAATGAGGAAGGAAGTATAATTAAAGACGATTTTCATAAAAGCGAGGAAAATTACGCTCTTTTAGAATTCGTTGTTAACGAGGATGGAAAGTTTCTTTTTTTTAAATTGAAAATTAAAACTCAAGGTTTCAAAAAGTTTTTTGAAAATTAATTTCGCAAGTCGTAATTTTGTCTCCATTTGTATCTCGAGAGTTAAGTTTCGTGATATTTACTTTTCATTAGCAATTTAGGACTCTTAACTCGCATAAAGGCAATGCTCGTTTATTAGTCAATCACAGGAAAATGTAAGAAATAATAGTAATTGTTTAAAATTAATTGTTATAATTAAAAAAAAAATCATTTCCAAAAATACAAATTTTTTCAAAAACAGTTTATTTTCTATCAAAAACGTTCATTCTTAACCAAGAAAGATACATTTTTAACCAAAGTTGACTTTTTTACCAAAAAAGATTAAGTTTCAATCTAAAGCGAATAATTTAAAAAAAAGAAATTTTTGACAAAAAAAAAATAGTTTGATTTTCAACAAATTAATTAATTTATTTAAAATTAAATAGCAGAACTTTCAATCTACAAAGATCTGAATTCAACCAAAAGTCGAAATTTTGAAAAAACCTTTGAATCTTCAACTCAAAATGATGAATTTTTTACTAAATGAATTTTCTATTTAAAAGACGAATTTTAAAGTTATAGAAAAAATGTTCAACCAAAAATGGAATGAAAAAAAAAAAATTTGTTTTAATAGAATAGTTAAATGTTTCAGTTAAACAGTTTAGTTGTTCACCAACTTGTTTAATTTTCAAGCCAAAAATATTTATTTTCATCAAAAAAGTAAATTTACGACAAAATAGTTGAAGGTTCAACTGGATTCAAAAAATTATTTTTTTAAATGAAAAAGCGAATATTCAGCATTATAGGTAAATTTCCAACCAATAATTTAAATTTGTAATCAACCCTTTGAATTTTCGATAAAAAATATGAATTTTTAACAAAAAGTTTACTTTCAAACAAATTGTTGAATTTTTAAATCAAAAAGATGAATTTTCTACTAGAAAATATGCATTTTCAACCAAAGATTAATTTATAATTTAATAGTTGAATTTTCATCTTATAAATAATCAATTTGAAGGAATTATTTGTATAGTTAATTTTTCAAATAAAAAAATTAATTTTCAGCCAAAATAAATTTTTTTTATCAACGTAGTTGAATTTCCAACCAAAAAATTTGAAATTTGAACCAATTAATTGAATTTTCGATGAAACCTATGAATTTTATCCAAATATTTGAACTTTTATTAAAAGAGTTTAATTTCAAACCAAATTGTTCAAATTTCAAGTAAAAAAAGAAGAATTTTCTACTAAAAAATTCGAATTTTCAAACAAAAATAATGTATGAATGAATTGTTGAATTTGCATCTTATAAATATTTCATTCATAGCAAGAAATTTTAGTTATTTTTTCAGATGAAAAAATAATTTATAACAACAAAAAAACAACGAATTTTCAACAAAATATTAAAATGTTTAACCAAAAATTTCTATTTTCAAACAATTAGTTGAATTTTTAACCAAAAAGTTTAGTTCAAACAAAATTAGTTTTAAACATAATGGTCATTTTCCGTAAATAAATTTGGCTTTAAAAACAAATTTTTCATATTTAAAATTTTTTTAAACAGAATGTTCAAGTCATAAAGACGAATTTTTAATAAAAATTTAATGTGTAATCAACTGGTTAATTTTTCCACTCATAACGATATAATTTAAAAAATAAATAAAAAATTCAAATTTTTAAATGAAAAAATAACCTTGGAAGAAAATTGTTAAATTCTCTTCTCAACACAAAAATACGAATTTTAAACAAAAGGAAAATTTGTTAGAAAATAGTTGAACTTTCAACAAAAGAGTTAAATTTTTATTCAAGAAAGGCGCGATATTTTTAGTACTAAGAGAGGTGAACTTTTAAATCAAAAAGATAAATTTTAAGAAAAAATAGTTTTCATCAAAAAAAATATTTCAGTTGATTTATCAGCAACAAAATATCAATTTTAAACAGAATGTTAATGTTCTACGATAATTAAAGTACGGTCCCTTAAGCTATAACCATGTTAAATCATAATTTTTTTTCTTTCTTTTTATATATTTTTTTATAATCTTACGTTAATTGAAATTTAAAAAGGCGCATCTGCTTGAATTACCCTTATGTTTCAATACACTCAGGAAAGAGTATTAAATCCTGAAAGGGTGATAGACCATTTTTTAAAGGGGATAATGCATAATAATAAAAAGTTTTATACTTTATTTTGCGTTGAGTGGATGAAAGATGAAATTTCTGAAAGAGATTTAATGAGTGATAAAGAATTTTGAGATGAAAATTCATTTTATTAATTTAAAAAATACATATCCGTTCCTGCTAAAAAAATGCTTCAGATTATACTTATTAATTAATCACAATAATTTTTGTGCATTTTATGATGCCAAATTTTTATTTTGTGATGGTAAAACATTTTTCAATGAGAAAGAAGGACGAATGGAATTTCTGGGTAAAGTGAAATATTCAACGTCAGAGAGATATTAAATTCAAACATGATGTATTGCTCACTGGAAGTAGACTAGAGAAATGAAGATGCAAAAATGGTAAAATACGAAGATGAGAAAAGTTTGATTTTTTCCTAAAGGCTGGGTATCGTAAAATAACACTTTTAGAAATTTTGAAAAGATAATTATAATTTTAGGTAGTCTAGCTTTTCAGAAATTGATTTATTCACCTGTAAAAATATAACCCAAGAATATTAATTTTCAACCCAGAAGTTTAATCTTCTATTAGCAAAAAAAAAATAAATAAATAAATTTTTAACGAAATAAATAGGGATGACTGAAAAATCAAGAAAAATAAAATTCCCGGCATTGTAAAATTTCCAAACGGAAAAATTCCCGAATAATAAAATCCCCGAAATGATAAAATTGCGGAAAATTAAAAATCCTGAATTGGACAATTTCATTTAGAAAATTGTCAAATTATTAAATATCCGAACTGTAGAAAATTCCCGATTCGAAACAATTACGGAAATAGTTTTTTAATGGATATTATTTATTCTTTGAAAATACAAAAAATTAAATATTTTTATCAAAGATAATTTTTTAATGTTAATAGTTTTTAACATTGTTATTTGAATTGAAAATAACAATAAATTTATTAAAATTGTATAAAAAATTATTGTAAACACACGTGTGAACAAACTTTACAAGATTCAATTTAGCACTTATTTATTTCTAAGTTTCTAATTATTTTTTTTATTTTAATTTAAAAATTTGATTTTCAAGAACCAAATTTACCTCCAGAAATATTTTTTTTTTTCATTTATTGTTATTTTAAAACCAATTTTTTTAATTGTTGAAATTCGTGAATTTTATAATTCGGAAATCTTATTGTTCAGATATTTTACAATTCGGGAATTTTCTGTCATGAATTTTATTCTCGAGCTATTTTACAATTATGGGTTTTTTAATTTTGGCATTTCGGAAATTTTCTGTCAGCAGTTTTCGAATCCGCGATTTTTAAATTACGAAAATTTTATAATTTCGGGAATTTTATTATTCCGGAATTTTCCATTTCGGGATTTTTAATTTTCGGATATTTTATAATTTCAGGAATTTTATTATTCGGAAAATTTCTAACTTGGAAATTTTAGTGTCGGGAATTTTACTTTTCTGGATTTTTCAGACTTCCCAATAAATAATTTTTCAACTAAACAGTTGAATTTGCAACTAGAAATGATAAATATCGAACTAAAAATGGGATAGTTGAATTTCCAGTTGGGAGTCAATTTCCAACTAAAATTATGAGTCTTCAACAAAAAAGAAATTGTTGATAAAGTAACTCAACTTTCAACCAAATCGTTGAATTAAAAAAATTAATTTTCTATAAAATAATGAATATTCAGTAAACGATAATCAATGTAAACCAAAAAGTTCATTTTTAACAAAATAGTTCATAATAGTTTCACCCAAAAAATTGCCACCATTCCCACAACTTTTGTTAAACATTTAACAAAAAAGTTCACTTTTAAGCTAAAAGTTCAATTTTTTACCACATAAATTATTAAAGGTTCAAGTAAAAACGACAAATGAGAAAAAAATTATAATAAAATAGTTGAGTTTTTAACTTATAAGGCATGAATCTTCAACCAAAAACAGAATAGTTAAATGTTCAGATCAAAAATTAATTTCCACTAAAAAAAACGAAACCAAGAAAATAGTTAAATTTGCAGTGAAAAAGATAACATTTTAGAAAGTAAGTGGAATATTTAAAAAAAAGATAATTAAAAAAAAATGTTGCACTCTTATACAATTTAATTTTTTAACAAATAGTTTAATTTATAAAAAAATAGTTGAATTTTCAACTTATGAAGAATGTAGTTAAATATTCTGCTACAAAATTTACTTTTTAACAAAAAGAAAACGATTTTTTTACAGAATAGTTCAATTATCAACCAAAAAAGAAGAATTTTTAACCAAATAGTTAAGTTTTCATTCAAACATAAATAATATAATATAATATAATATAAATAAATAAATAAAAAATAAATAAATAAATGAAATAATATAAATAAAATAATAATATAATATAAATATAAAATATCAATTTTTTACAAAAAAGTTCTATTTCAACCTTATAGTTTAATTTTTACTAATTTGTTGAATTTTCAACTTATAAGCAACATATTTATAGCAAAAAACTATATATTTAATCTCCCAGATAAAAAAATTAATTTCGAGCAAAAAATAAACAAAAAAAACAACAAATTTTCAAGAAAATAGTAAATCTTTCAACCTAAAAATTAAATTTTTTAACCAAATAGTTGAAGTTTTAATAAAAAATAGGAATTTTGAAACAATTAGTTAAATCTTTCAAAAAATTTCAATTATCAAGTCAAAAGACGAATAATCTACTGGAAAATATGAATTTATACTTAAATAGTTGAATTTTCAACTAATAAATAATCACTTTTATAGCAAAAAATTATACAGTTAATTTTTTAGAAAAAAACAATGCAAGAAAAGAAACAAATTTTTAGCAAAAGAGTTAAATTTTCAACAAGCCAGAAAGAGGAATCTTCAACCAACAAGATAATTCTTTAAAAAAGACAAATTTAATGAAATAAATCATTTTTTCAACTAACCTGCTGAATTTGAAGTTAGAAAAGGTACATTTTTAACTAGAAATGGGATAGTTAAATTTGCAATTCCCACTGTTCCCCTACTTCCCCTACTTCATCTTCAATCACTTATCCCTAGCTGCCTACTATCCTCCATTACTTCACCCTTCACTTTCCTCTCGCAATCATTTTTCATTCTCTACCCCCCCCCCCCCCCCCCCCCCCCCCCCCCGCCCCCATTCTTCATCGTCCTTTCCCCAAATTTACTTCCAGGTCCTTCGCTTTAGCTTACTTCAAATACTTGCCCTTTTCACACTTCCCCTAATTTACGATCCTTCACTTTCCCATGCTTTTCATACGTTCTCTTAGATCCATGTTATATTTTTTTTAGTTCCGCTTTCACTTCACCCCTTCATCTGCTTCTACCTAATCTACTTCTACCTCAATCACTTCTCCTACAAAAACTCCCCTCCAGTCTTTTCAACTTTCTATCCACTCGCACCATAACCCAAATTTCTCTTATCCTCGCATCTCCTGGTTTTTCCTATTTTAACCCCTCTCATTTTAACTTTTCCCCTACATTCCCACACACAGCTACCCTCTGCTCACACACCGTCACTTCCACAATCTACACTTATACTGACTTATATTCTACCTCCCGGTATTTCCTTTCCTCCTACTTTTTCGCTTCACCATTTTCACTCTCACTCATCCCCTGGCTTCCCAACTTTGCTTCTCCTCATCGCCTCTACCAGTTACTATTTCACTCTTTAATCCCTACTCATATACCTTTGCTCACATAACCCACATTTCCCTTACATTTTGCACTCTCATTTCTTCTTTCTACCTACTTTCCCGCAACTCTTTTCTCCTACCCTCACATCTCTTCTCTTTACCTACTTTAAAACTTATAACTACCCTTCCCCTACGTCTCCTTTCATCCTTTATTTTGACACCTTTAATTTTTACGTTTCCCCTACATTCCCACACATAGCTACCCTCTTGTCACATCGTCTTACTTCCAGTAACTAACACTTCTATTCAATTCTCCTTCCCTACCTCCCATCATGTTCTATATCCACTACTTTCCCGCTCCACCCTTTTCCCTCTCACTCATCCCATCGCTTTTTCAATTTTATTTCCCCTAGTTGCCCTTTCCAGTTTATATTTACCACCTCAATCCTTCCTCATATCCTCTCACTAACTCAATTTAAATTTCCCTTACATTTTTTACGCTCATTTCTTCTTTCTACTTACTTTCTCACACATCATTTCTCCCACCCTCACATCTCCTGGCTTCATCAACTTTCACACCCATAACTACTCTTCCCTTACATATCCACGCTTGCCTTACTTTAACGCCCCTAATTTTTACTTTTCCTTTACATTCCTATACATAGGTACCCTCTTTTCACCCCGCTATTTTATAATTCGGCAATTTTCTGTCGGGAATTTTATTATTCAGGTGTTTTATATTTCAAGTGCCAGGTAGTATTTTTTTTGTTCATATTTTTTTGCAAATAAACGCCATGAACCCAAAATTAAATTGTAAAATTAAAAAATGTTTTCATCAGAAACATAACTTTTCTCCATTATTGTTATTTTACATTGAAATAATAATTTAAGAAGCTTTTAACACTGAACATTACTTTTTTAATAAAAATATTTGATAATCGTATTTTTAATAAATAATATTTATGAACCAAATTTGTTAATTTTTTTAATTCGAGAATTTTCTAGTTCCGATATTTTATAATTCGGCAATTTTCTGTCGGTAATTTTATTATTCGGGTGTTTTATAATTCGGAAATTTTATTATTCGGAAATTTTATTTTTCGGGATTTTTCTGTCGTTTCACTCGAATTAATACCGAAATTGTTTAAAAATCTTCCAGATAATATTTGACAATTTCGAAAATCTGTTAAAGTGTTTAAAAATATTTTAAAAATATTCTCTTGAAATTCAAGTTAAAAAATTTCAAAAATCTACTTTTTGTTTTAATTTTTTTTTTAATTATGTCAAATGCATCATAATCACTTACTATCATTTTTTCTTAAGTTCCGTAATCTTGCAAAGTTAAACATATTTGCTTTAAATCTTCTACATTGTATTCAGATTTTTTAAAAATTATTTGCAATCTTTTTATAACTTTTTTAATTTCCTCCTAACTCTTAAAATTCTTAAAAACTTCTGAATTTGGTTTCGGCATCATTAAAAATCTACATTTTGCTTCAAATTTAGCAAAATCCTTTTAAGATTTAAATGATGTGAAGTAAATAAATTAAATGATAAAGTAAATAAATGAGGAAAGTGTAGGGAACGTGATAGGAAACGATAGGAAAAAAATTAGGTGAAATGAGGGAGGGCGACGAGGGAAAGTCAGAGGAAATGAAGGAAGTGTACTGGGGAAAATAGGAAAGTAGAGGAAATAAAGGGAGTGGATTAAGTGAAGTAGGGGAATTAAAATGAGCAAAAGTATGAGAAGTTAGGGGAAATGAAGTAGAGTAGGTGAATTGAGGGGCATTAAGTGATAGAAAAGTAGGGGATATAAGGGGGGGGGGTTATTAGGAAACATGAACGAAGATTAAGTAGGGGAAGTAATGGAAAATGAGTAAAGGGGGCCAAAAGGAAGTAAAAGGAAATAAAGGAAGGGCAATCGGGGAAAATGAGGAAAGGGGAAGTAGGAAAAATACGAGAAGAGGATTAGGTAAAGTTGGGGAAATAAGGGAAAGTGAATGGAAAAAAGGGGAGTAGGAAAAGTTAGTGAAAATAAGGGAGAGGAAAGTAGCTTAAATGGGGGGAGGGTGAGTAAGGGGAATTAGGTGTGAAAAATTAAAGGAATGAAGGTAGAGGAAATGAGGGGGTTAAGTAGGGTGCAAGTGGATTAGGCGAAGTAGGAGAAATTAGGAGAGTAAAAGCAGGGAAAGTTAGAGGAAATCTGTTTCTTATTTTTTCTAATCTTCTCAATATTTTAATTAGTTACAAATCTTTGAAAATTAACGTTTTTTCTCAAAATTATATCAGATTTGAAGTTGCAAATTATTAATAGAAATAAATGGGTTAAATGTCCTCGCAAGTGTCCTTGTAGAAATGCTGTCGTCACCCCGATCCATAAATTACTTGTTTTTTATTTGTTAATGACAATCTAATTTAATTACTATTTAATAAATGCGACCCAACTGACAATAATAATTAATAATAAAAAAAATTGTATAGGCTTTGAAATAATTTATCTTCTATACCGAAAATAATTATTTATTTGCTAATCAGTTATAATCAGTTACTATTAGCTTAACAGCCAAAAATTAAATAACAAATTTTTGCTCTATTATTAGAGAACCTTGTTATTTTGTTTTTAATACACTTTGCAATAAAATTAAACGATGGAGTTAATTGCAAATTATGATGCCATTACCATAATTAATTTATGTTTCCCTCGTTGACTGTAGAAAATTTCATAATATGAATTATAATTAACTCGGTATAATTACGTCAAAATGATCCTTTCTAGGTGATTTTATGTTTTTTTTCCAGGAAACTCTTATTATCTGAATTTAAATTAATACTATTGTGGTTACAATATGAAAATTGTAATTAGTGTTAATTTTAATAAAGAATTCTAATTTGAAATCAGTATTCAACAATCAGTAATATTTTATAAAGGTTTTTATAAATTACTAGATTAAACACCTTGACTACAAAACAAAGCAAAACTTGTTTATAAATTTAAATTAATATGTGTAATTTTAATACAAATTTTTAATTTGAAATAAGGATTGTCCTTTTCCGGGTTTCTTAGCTTCGGGTAGAAATTCCTATGGTTGATGTCAGGTATCCGTTAATAAGAGAGAAAATAGGGGAAATGAGGGATCGGGAAGTGAGGAAAAATGTGTGGAGGGAAAATAGGAAAAATAAAGGATGGGCTTCGATGAAGTAGGGGAATGAGGGAACTTTAAAGGAAGTAGGGGAGGTAGAGGGAAAATTATGAATAGAAAGTGGAAAATAAGTTCGACGAATAAGTATGGGAAGTGAGAGAGGGGGAGTGATAGAAAAGGATGCACAGGAAGAAGAAGTGAGGGAGAAGAAGGTGAAAAAGGGAAAACAAGAAGAGGGGAGAATGCGATATAAGGGGAGTGGGTTACGTGAAAAAGGAACAATGAGGGGAGGCAAGGTGAAAGAAGTGATGATAAATGAGGGCAAGCAAAATAGAGAAAATTAAACAGTAAGTAAAGGGAAATGATTAGAGGGAAAGGAGGGATAATGAGGGGTGAGGGATTAGAGAATATGAGTAGTGGTAAAGTAGAGGACGTGTGGAGAAGAAAAGTAGAGAAAATGAGGGAAGGGGAAGTAGGGAAATTAGGATAAATAATTGGAAAGGAAGTAATAGAAGTAAAGGAAGAAAAGTGATGGAAAATTGGTTGAGAGGATGTAAAGGAAGTGAAACCAAATAAAGATAGAAAAATTAGGAAAAATGAAAGAAAATAAAGAAAGAAAAAGTAGGGAAAATGAGGGGAGGAGAAGTTGTGTAAGTTAGAAAGAATGAATGGGAATAGGGGAAGCAAGGGTAGAGAAAGTAGGAAAAGAAAAAAAAATGAGCGTAGTGTAAGTAGGAAAATTAGGGGGTATAAAATGAGGGGAAGTAGGGGAAGTGAGGAGAGAGGTTCTCATGGAAAATGAGTGGAAGAGGAGTAGGGGCAGCTAAATGAAATAAAGGAAGGAAAAGTAGGGTGAATAAGGAAAGAGGAAGTTGGAGAAATAAAGGGCATGGATTATGTGAAGTAGGGGAGATATGAGGGTGAAAAGTGGGAAAATTTAAGAGAAATGAGCAGAAGAAAAGAAAGGGGAAAGAGGGGAAGTTAGTGAAAATGAGTTTAGTAAAGTAACGGAATTTAAGGGAGAAAAAGTGTAGGGAGAGAAAGTAAGGGAGATAATGGGAAATGAGGGGAATAAAAGTAAGGTAAATTATCAGAAATTTAAGGAGTGGAATCCTTGAAGTAGAAGAAATTATACTATGGAAAGAAGACAAAATTAGGTGAAATAAAGAGGAAGTCTCGGAAGTTCGGGGAAATTACGAAAGGAAGAGTAGTGGTAATGAGAGGATAGGAAGGAAGTGAGATAAAATTATGGGAGGGAAAGAAAGGGAAATGCTTAAAAATAAAATAAGGATGAATACATAAGAGTATATACGGTAAAGAAGTTTTTAAAAATTTTTATAAATTTTTACCCCAATTATTATTACAAAAAAAAATTGTTTTGATTAATACATCGTTTACATTTTTTTCTATAGTTAAATATTGTTCAATTATAAGTAGAATAGAAGGTAGAAGAATATAATAGAAATTAGGGACAAGGGGAAGTAAAGGAAGGAATATCAGAGGAAAAAAGGTAAGTGAGGGAATATGAAGGGTGAAAATGAAGAAGAACAAAGGCAAATGCGGGCATGTGTTGTAGGAGAAGTGAGGGAGAGTAGATGAAGTGAGAGGAAGCGTGACGAGTAAAATTGAGGGAAGGGAAAGAACTTTGAGGAGAGGGGAGAGGACGGGCGTTGAAACGGGGAGAAAAAAGTTGTGAAGGGCGGAGTAGGGGAAAGAGGAAGCAAGAAGAGGGATGTTTAGGAGAAGGTAAAAGAAATAGGTGAGGTAAGTAGTGGAAAATTAGGGGGTTAGGGCAAGTAGGTAAAGTGAATGGAAGTGTAATTTGTGGGAGTGTGTAGATGAAAAGAACAGTAAAGAGAGCAAAGTTGTTGTAGGGTAAGTCAGAAGAGGGGCAGTAAAGAAGAGAGAAGTATATGAAGGGGAAAGTGAAGCGAGGACAGAAGAAGGAAAACGACGGAAAATGGGGGGGGGGG